>NC_034606.1:5653180-5699632 GCF_900095145.1 Mus pahari | reverse complement strand
CCTGCCTCTGCCTCCCAAGTTCTGGGATTAAAGGCGTGCACCACCACGCCTGGCAAGTCCACTGAGTTACACTCTCAGGCCTAGGCAGGTTTGTTTGTTTGTTTTTTTTCCCCCAAAAATAAATTATTTAAGTTTTAATAATTATCTAAACATATGTTAAATTTAAACTATGGTATTCTATTTCTGAGCAGTTTTTAGAATCATTGTTGGCACAGCAAATCTGTACTGGAAAAAGAAAACAATTTTTTTCATTGATCATATGAGTGAGCAGAGCCCCTACTATTTGGCAAGTCTGACCTGTCTGGGTTTTGCTTTTTAGTTTGTTGTTGTGGAGTCTGTGCTTGATTCATTCAATCTGCAAACTCTTCTAGAAGAGTCTGGGAGGTTCAGAGAATTGGTTGATGCATCTACTGACCACAGCCCCAACAACATGGGAATGCCTGCCTCTCCAAGGTTAAAAGCCTGTGGTGTGCTTTTGGAAGAGAGAGGCACAGGGCAAGCATCCAAGTCAGAGCTGTGGTCCTCCCCACAGGGGCTGAGGTCCACCCCACAGGGGCTGAGAACCCTCACACTGGCCTCTGTGGGGGGCTATCTGAGGAGGCCTTGGCACTCGGCTAACACAGACTGATCCCTGACAGACAGCTCCTCTCCCTAAACACTGTGCTTTGAGGTGATGGCTGAAAGCTACACCCAGCCTCCATCCTTCAGAAGTGGATGCAGGGGTTGGATCTAGGCCCCAGACTCTGGCAAAGATGGAGCAGAGATGGGACTGCTCAAATCAGCTTCCAGAGTTCAGACGAGTGCTCCTACATTGCCATAGAAGGCAGCAAGGGCACAGCTTTCTTCTCCTGAACATCTGAGAGACTTCTGCCTCCCGGCAGGTCAGCCCAGCCTCTCTCCTAATGTGTCCTGGCAATGCCTGGTATCCTGCATCAGCTTCAGGGTGGCCCTGAGGTCTCATTTGCCTTCCCAAAGCCTCGTGCTTTCCCGATGATCACCAGTATCCCTGACATGAGCTTCCCCCTTCCCTCTTCTCAGCGTGAACCAGTACAGAGACATCTTCATCCACAAGGAAGGGTCAAAGGGGTCTGTGAACTGAGGGGGAGCCATATTTCGGACCTTAAAGGTTCAAAGGGGTCTGTGAACTGAGAGGGAGCCATATTTCGGACCTTTTCATATTTCTAAAGAAAAGAGACAGGGATGTCTCAGGGTCAGCATTGTTTTCCTTTTCTTTGTATCTTCTATAGCTGACAATGGCCAGCACACAGTAGGCACCCAGCACACAGTAGGCACTCAGAAGATGTCCCTTCCCCGTGAGGATTATCCTATTCAGGCCTCCCTACTGGTTCAACAACAGTTACACTTGATGAGCAGTTAGCTGATGCCACACCACATTGTACAAGACCAACTGGCATGGTGGAATTATCACCTCTGGGCATTGGGAGAGTAGGATGAGGATAGTTCCATCAGCTCAAAGGTTTCCCATCAGCCCAGAATTTCAGGAGCTAAATCGGGGGACAAGAAGAAATGTAACTCAGGCTATACACACACACACACACACACACACACACACACACACACCGGCACCTAGCCATGGTAGCATCTGCCACGGACTAAATGATAGCTCTTGTTTTTTTGAGATAGGGTCTCCTGGTGTATTCCAGGTTGGCCTCAAACAAAATCCTCCTGCCTCAGCCTCCTAGGTTTGGGAATCAATAGGTGTGTGCCACCCCGTCTGACTATATTGTCAAGATTTTAAAGTGCTAGTTTTCGTTTCCTTCTGTCTTCAGTGGCTGTGTGTGCATACTGGATGCTTGGCCTATATTCAATGCACACTGCTGCTTCAAGTCTTTTGATTTCATGAAGCAATAAATGGCCCCAAAGGGCTTCCAGTGTGACTTGACCACAGGTGCTGGTCAGACATTACCTGGCAGGGTTCTATGAAGTATTCTGAAGTGAGACATTTACATGGTGGGTCTGAGAAGAGCAGATTATTACCCTCCAAAGTGTAGGCAGACCTCACCCGCTCAGTTGAAAATCTAACCAGGGTGATCACTGAGCCTGGGGGAAAGGCTAGCCCTCTCACTCAGACCTGAACTTCAATGACTTTTATCCCCTTGGCACAACTGTATCTGGCTTCAAAAAGAGCTTTTTTTGTGTTAATCTTTGTTGATTTATATTCAACATCCAGGCCTGTGTTTGTCCAGGCTAAGACCCATTGTCAGTTTGTAAAGCCAATGTCTTGGGGAGGGGTGTATCTCAGTAAGCCTTTTCTCCTGCTTCACTTGCTTCTCGCTTCTCTCTCTCTCTCTCTCTCTCTCTCTCTCTCTCTCTCTCTCTCTCTCTCTCTCTCTCTCTCTCTCTCTCTCTCTCTCTCTCTCTCTCCTTTATTAGGCAGTGTCTCATTGCCCTACATAATTTTTTCTTTTGTATATTTTCAACTGTACATTATCTTGGAGAACTTAAACCCTGGGATGCGGGGTCAGGGGTGAATGGAATGAGAACATGACCTCTCCTAGGTATGATGGGGGAGAAAGGTTTTATTGTAGATGTGAGGGAGACTACAGCCAGAGGCATCTGAAAGAGTCCAGACTGAACATGGCCAGCAGAATAGACTAGGCCATGAGAGGAGAGAGATTTAGGGGGTACGGGGGGCAAGAGAGGGAGACAAAAGAAGGCCAAGAGGATGAAGAGAATCGAGAGACCAAGAAAGCATACAGCCAAAATGGCTGAGTTATATAGGAAAGATAAGTTGTGGGAAGGGAAGCAAAGCCCAGGGTGTAAGGGTCCAGGATTCGCTGAAGAATGATATCCCTGGACTCAAATAGTATGTATGCACAAAGAGTGTTTTATTCTGCACAGGTCCAGCATGCTGGGGTCTCCCATTACCAGAATAGAGAGACACCCAAATGAGCTTGCAGGCCCAATTTAAAGCACATTAGGGAATTCCTGGGTAGGTGACCTCTATGTTAACCTGTTGGGGCCAACTCTAGGGACATTCCATTACCAGGGTGTTGGAGCTGGAAACTTGCTGGGGAGGTCTGGAAACTGTTACTGAGGAAGTCTGGAAACTGCTGCTGACCCATTGTCCTTGCCTCAGGCCAGGTGTTGGGGCAGCTTCTGAGGCCTGGACCTGCCTGGAATTGCCCAGCTCTTGGAGACAGATTTAGACCTCTTCTCCTGAACTGTCAACCTGAAGCCTGTCCTGGAATCAAGGGGCTGGAGAAGTTTCAAGTAGGGTGGGGATGGTGAGAAGTGCTGAGAGGAGCCAGGACTCTGACAGGTGCTGAGACCCTGCTGGTCAAGGCCCCATGTTGATATGTTAATAGACACCTCAGTTAGCCCCATTTGTCTGTTTCTAAGTGGACCTGTTACTGTGAGTTCCCAAGGGACAGAACCAGGACCTGGCACTCCTGGTGGGAATCTCATCTCACCCAGACTGTGGCAAATGAACGGCAGAGAACATTTAGAGTCATTTGGCTTTTGGGTTGATCAGTAAAGGATACAGATGTAATACTTTTCATTCATTTGCTTTAGTCTTTTTGTTGGCATTATTTGTTCGAAACAAGGTCTCACTATATGGCCCAGGCTGGACCAAACAAATTATGGAGCCCAGGCTAATCTTGAACTCATGAGCCTCCTGACTCAGAAGGCTGAGCAATTGCATCTCTGATGTCAAGTGGTTTGGAATAAACGATCCAGTCCCTCTTTGTTGTTTAAAGACATGGCAAGATTTATCCAGTAAACAGAGGGAACCATATTAGCTGCACAGGATGTTTAGTAAGCCACACATTCCCAACACGCATTTAATCATGGACATGTTTTTACTTAGGGATTATTTTACCCATGGCTTGGCTTTTAGAAACTGTGAGGCCTAAGAGAGGAACAGCAGCCAGGGCTGGGAAGAGCTCAGTGGTAGCACTTCACCTCCACTTCAGCATGTGCAAGGAAGGCCCTGAGCTTAACCTCCATCACCTCAGAAAAAAGGAAGAGGAGGAAGAAAAGGAGGATAAAGAAGGGAGTGGGGAGAGGAGGAGGAGGGGAGAGAGAAGGAGGGAGGAGGAGGAGGAGGAGGAGAAGGAGGCAGTCCTCACTCACACTGGACACATGCCAACCGACCACTTCCTCTCAGATTCTTTTCTACATTGTTCCCTCACACTCCTCCTCCCTCACACTCATCTTACATTCCTCATCCCTTACACTCATCCCTCACACTCCCCATCCCTCACACTTCCCTCATACTCATCCCTCACATTCCTCCTCCCTCACACTCATCCCACACTCATCCCTCACATTCCCCTTCCTCACACTCATCCTTCACACTCATCCCTCACACTCTTCCCTCATACTCTTCCCTCACACTCATCCCTCACATCCCTCCTGCCTCACACTCCTCATCCCTCACACTCTTCCCTCACACTCCCCATCCCTCATACTCTTCCCTCACAATTATCCCTCACATTCCTCATCCCTCACACTCCTCATCCCTCACACTCCTCATCCCTCACACTCATTCCTCACATTCCTCCTCCCTCACACTCACATTCCTCCTCCCTTACACTCCTCATCCCTCACACTCCTCATCCTTCACTCTTCCCTCACACTCCTCATCCCTCACACTCCTCATCCCTCACACTCCTTATCCCTCACATTCCTCATCCCTCACACTCCTCATCCCTCACACTCCTTATCCCTCACATTCCTCATCCCTCACACTCTTCCCTCACACTCCTCATCCCTCACATTCCTCATCCCTCACACTCCCCATCCCTCATACTCTTCCCTCACAATTATACCTCACATTCCTCATCCCTCACACTCCTCATCCCTCACACTCATTCCTAACATTCCTCCTCCCTCACACTCCTCCTCCCTCACACTCCTCCTCCCTCACACTCCTCATCCTTCACACTCTTCCCTCACACTCCTCATCCCTCACATTCCTCATCCCTCATACTCTTCCCCCACACTCCTCATCCCTCACATTCCTCCTCCCTCACACTCCCCATCCCTCACACTCTTCCCTCACAATTATCCCTCACATTCCTCATCACTCACACTCCCTGTCCCTCACACTCCTCAGGTCATTACTGCATCACTCCCAGGGCTATTCTGTTTAGCTGAGGTTGGTACTAGAGAACTCCTTCAGCTTTGCTCTTGCCTTGTGCTAATACTGGTTCTGGTGACAGGCCTAGATGGCCAACTCAGAGCTCTTCAGTCTGGTGTGATTATCTGCTCATGCAGGGGACTGGGGAGTGCCCATGCCGGGACTGAAGCATAGGGAGGAGTTGGATCCTGAACAAATGCCCCAAGGAGCATGCCCAGACACATGTGTGGACAGTTCAGTTCCCTCTCTCCTTCAGCCTTACAGGGCCAGGCCTTCCGACTGCTTCTCAAGCCTGCCCTGTGTGGCCTGATGGGGTGGGTGGATGCCACTCAGGGTGAGTGGCTCAAGGATGGCAGATGCTGTGCTGTCAGGCTGGGCCCCACTCAACCCACAGTCCACCAGCCCCGCACCTTGGGAGAGCTCACTTTCCATGTTTTGTTACATTG
Organism: Mus pahari; assembly: GCF_900095145.1. Lineage (NCBI taxonomy): Eukaryota > Metazoa > Chordata > Mammalia > Rodentia > Muridae > Mus > Mus pahari. Next base: position 5,694,079 of record NC_034606.1, on the reverse strand, counting down.
CTTTTTGGAGATGGGGATCGAACCTGGACATCACACATGCTGTGCACATGCTCTACCACTGAGCTCCAGCACAAACAGAATATGACAGGTGCTCTGCTGGAGGCAGTGTCAGAGGACTCTGCTAAGCGTCCACGACATTCCTTCTGGCTGGAAGGAAAGCTGTGCACTGTGCAAGAACAGTCAGCCTTCGTCCCTGCCTCCTGCTCTGCATTTACTTATTTATTTACATGAACTTATTTGGTGTCTGTGTGTGTACACACATATGAACATGTCTGAGGACAGCTTGTGTGTCTCTGGGACTAAACACAGATTGTCAGGAGCCTCGGGGTCCTGCTGCTGGCTTGTCTGTTCTAGTGTTTTTTTAATGTAGTTCTATGAAGATGCACCGCTTTGGGGCTGGTGAGATGGCTCAGCGGGTAAGAGCACTGACTGCTCTTCTGAAGGTCTTGAGTTCAAATCCCACATGGTGTCTCACAATCAGATCTGTAATGAGATCTGATGCCCTCTTCTGGTGTGTCTGAAGACAGCTATAGTGTACAGTGTGGACAGAGGGTTATTTCCAGTCAGCAGTGCTGGTGTGAGACTCAGCTGGAGATGGGGGGTGAGCGCGCTCAGGGTGGGTGGTGCTCTGGGGGGGGGTGGTGCTCTCAGGGTGGGTGGAGCTCTCAGGATGGGTGGTGCTCTGGGGTGGGTGGTGCTCTGGGGTGAGTGATGCTCTCGGTGGTGGCACTCTCGGGGTGGGTGGTGCTCTCTGGGATGGAGGCTGAGGGTGCTGACTCAGCTCCTGATCTGATGGCACCTTTGTTTACTGTTTGTATGTTGAGAGACAGTCTCTGTTATGTGAACCAGGCTCATTGCAAAGTCATCAGGTAGTCTAGGCAGGTTTTGAATTTGAAATTCTCCTGCCTCACAACTTTCAAGCTGAGTCATTGACTCCTGGCTTTCAGATTCTGATAGAGACACTGGAAGAACAAACTCTTTGTAATAGATATTTTTGTAAGTATATATAAATTCCTTTCTCTGAAGAACTCTTTGCCACACTCCACTGTGCTGGCTGGTCTTATGACAACTCAACACAGTTAGGTTCATCTGAGAGGAGGGACCCTCAACTGAGAAAATGCCTTCTAAGATCAGGCTATAGGTAAGCCTGTAGGTATTTTCCTAATTAGTGGATGGTGGGGAATGTCCCAGCCACCATTGTGGGTGGCGCCCTCCCTAGGCTGTCACCCTGGTTCTAAAAGAGAGCAGGCTGAGCAATGGGGAGCAAGCCAGTAGGCAGCATGCAACCTCCGCGGAGTCTGCATCAGCTCCTCCTCCAGCTTCCTGCCTTTTGAGGTCCTGTTCTGACTTCCTTTGCTGATGAACAGTGCTGTGGAAGCTTGAGTCAAGGGAAGTCTTTCCTCCCCAGCCGCTTCGGCCATGGCGTGTCACCACAGCATCAGTGTCCCTGACTAGGACAATCCCTGTCATGATTGCCCAACAGGGGTTACTTTACATTGTAGTCCTTAGAGAAAAGGAAAGAAAAGATTGATTAGAAAGGAAGCAAGATAAAAGAATATGGAATAGCTTTGGTGACATAAATTACTCGGCAGAGAAATGAGGAGAGGTGTCAGCAGGTAGGAAACAAATCCAGTCAGTCAGTGGAATTTTTGAAAAAGAAAGAAACCTCACAAATACATTTTACTGCCCCTTTCTTCCAGTGTGGGACAGAGTGTCTGCAGTGGGGACTGAGGAGTTAACTTTGGTGGTCAGGAGGACTAGAGCTCTCAGCCTGCCTGTGGAGATAAGAGGGCACAGAGCCAACAAAAATCTGGAAAGCTGTGACTACGGAAGATTTTATGTTTCCTTTCAACAGAGGTCCCTAATTATACAGGCTCAGACTCACAAGGAAAGCGTACACTTCTCAGGCAATCAATCAGTTCAGTATTCCAAGGGTCAGGTCTCCCCTGAAATTCTGCACATTCCCTGTAAGAAGAGGAGGGATTCTGCGCCCCTGCCCAAGCAAATGCTTTAAAGCCTTCTGCAGTAAGAGGGATGCAAGGGCAGCCGTTTCTATGCTGTGCACCGGGTTTGGAATAAGCAGAAATCATTGCTCGTCTCTCAACACAAAGCTGGGACAGTTTACAATAAAGGAAGCTCTTCCCACTAAAGGTAGTGGAGGTAAGCAACATAGACATACTAGACAAATACAGGGAAGACAGTGTCGCCCCTGGCAAAACCACAAGCACACAGAGTTGCCTCCTATTGAGAGACTAAGGGGGCTGTAGCACCAGTCGGTTATATAGGAGATCTTACTGCAGAAATTAGCAATAGAGTGGGTGGTTTGAATAAGACCCATATATTCTCAGGCATTTGCAAATTTGGTCCCCAATTGGTGGCTCTGTCTGGGCAGGCTTAGTAGGTATAGCCTTCCTGGAGGAAGTATGTAGGGGTGAGTTCTGAGAGCTAAAAGACTTGAACCATTCCAAATTGGCTGTTTCCTGTTTGCAGTTGGAGATGTAAGCTCTCAACGGTTCCTGCGGCCAAGCCTGGTGCTTGCTGCCACACTTCCCCGCCATGATGCTGCTGGACTCTAACCTCTAGACTGTTAGGTAAAAAATAAACCCTTCCTTTGGTAAGCTGTGTTGGTCATGCTGTTATATCACAGCAGTGGAAAAGAACTGAGGCATACAAATTTCAAGGCTGAAGACTCAGAGGTTAAGAGCATTCGTTCTTGCAGAAGACCTGGGTTTGGTTCCCAGTACCCACAACTGGAGGCTAAAGACTGTAACTCCTGTTCCAGAGGATCCAACACCCTCTTCTGGCCGCTTTGAGCACCAAGCATGCATTTAGTACAAGACATGCATAAAGGCAAAATACCCAAACACATAAAACAAAAAAAAAATAGAGCTTACAAGTCACTAAATTCTATCTGGAACCTCATGGTCCCTGGAGAACGGGAAGGAGTAAGTATGTATGAAGAGTTCCCAGTGCCACTGTGTGCGCGGTCCTGTGCGAAACCCTGCACCAGGAAACGAGAGACAGAAAGGAAAGGTGGGGAGAACTTTTCAGCAGAGTCTAGCCCACTTCCTGGTACAGCCCAGACTCAGTAAGCTCACCCACTAGAGAGCCTACTTGAATGTGCCACGTCCAATAGAAGCAATTGTTATGAACTCAGAAGATAGTGCTAGGGCTGTCCTTGAAAACGTGGATGCACCCCGGGGTTACTGAGTTTAGTTACTGGGTCCAAAATGGCCGATGTAAACAACTGCAGTGGGAAAGCATCTCTTCTGGCTTAGTTGCATCCTTGTCTCCTGGATTGTGCTGGTGAGGCAGAGTATGGCTGTGGTGGGAGCAAGCGGCAAGCAAAGCCGTCACATCACACAGAATAAGCAGAGCAAAGTCAGGAAGATGCCAAGGACAAGAAATTTCCGAGGAACCAGTCCCAGCCTCTAAGGTCCTCCAGCAAGGTCAAACCTCTGGAAGAATCTCTGGAAATGGCACTGCTCGCCAAGGACTGTGCTTGCCCACTTGATCTCCAGCTGGTGGCACTGTTTAGGAAGGTTTTCAAAGCTCGAGGGGGTGAGGGTTATATCTCTACCCAACTTCCTGGTGACCACTCTGCTTCCTACTCCACTGAGATGTGGCCAAGCAGCTTCATGTCCCCACCATAGCCACAGGCAGGAGCTAGACATGCCTTGCCCAGCATGACAGACTGTACCCTGTCAAATCATAAGCCAAACTAAGACGCTTCCCCTTTAAATTGCTCCTTTCAGATATTTTATTACATCAACCACAAAAGCGACTAACAGAAAGCTGGCGTCAGGAGCTGTGGCCACCACTGCTGTTGAGAAATCCCCCGTGTGTTTCACAGGAACTAGTTTGTGGGAGGAATGTGGGACGGCTTGAGCTAAAGGGGCCCGAGAAACAGGCAAACAGCTTAGAGGGAGACTCTGATGAGAGTTTACCTGGATGAGGTTTCCTTTAAGACATGAAGACAACAGCGCCTGCTTAGCGCTTTCAGAGGGCCGGCCAGCAGCTAGAGACTGTGCGTGTGGCTTACATCCTGCTGGAGAACTCTGCCTCCTCCCTCCTGCCCTGAAATTTTAGTGAGGTGGACTCAAAGGCAAAGGACTAATTAGTAATTAACTCTGGCTGGATGATCAGGACAGCACAGCACAAAAGCTATGTGGCTGCTGTTCAGAGTTTAATGCATGTTACAGTGGAAAGCCAAATTAAAAATAAAGATGTGAAGATATGCAATCTGAAAAGGAAAGAAGTGTGCGAGGGTTTGAAGCTGTGGTCACAGAGCTGGGGATACAGCAATAGTTGACTATGAGAGATTCAACCAGCAGCATACTCTGCATGGGGACAAAGGTCACGGTACCCTGAAAGCAAGACCTCACCCAGGAGTCCAGGGCGTAGCAACACAAAAAAACTCAGGAAAAACCTTCCATTTGAGGAGTGTTCACTGGAATCCTGAGAAGGGACCGATCACTTCATATAAAATATATTTCATACAAAATACAATTTTTGAAAAAGAAAGTTCAAGCGGGGTGGTGGGAGCACACCTTTAACCTCAGCACTGGGGAGGCAGTATCTGAATTCCAGGCCAGCCTGGGTTATATCACAAATCCTAGGCCTACAGCAGTAAAAATCTCTCAAGAACAAAAGCAAGAGGTGCCGAGTGAGGCCTCCAGCCTCAGGAACCAACTGTTAAGTGAATGAATGTCCCCAGGGCACGGTGGCCTGGGCATGGCGAGCACTAAAGCAGCAAAGATATCAGCAAACTGGCACGGCCCAGCCACAGCCCCTCGGCCAGGCAACTTCCAAGGGTGCTGGGAACAAACAACACTGTCACTGTAGACAGTGACCATCCAAGGGGATGACCTGGGACATCAGGCCTGGAAGGTTCGCAGGAGGCTGCAGCTGAGGCTGTAAAAATGTGTGTGGCAAATGCAGAGGGAATGCACACAGAGAATGGGGAGCAAAACTTAAGTGCTCAAGACTCCTTATCCATCAAGAGAGTATGGGGGTGTGCATGTCCTCAAACTGTGCAAGCAGACAGAAAGCAAATCACTATTGAGAATCCCAGATATCCCTGGGTAGGCTGTTTAAATTGTGTTTCATAAAATAAAATTGATGTTTTTAAAACTGTGTCACATGGGTCTAGAGGGATGGCTCAGCAGTTAAGAGAACTGGCTGCTCTTTCAGAGGACCTGGTTCAGTTCCCAGGACCTACGTGACAGCTCACAATGAACTGTAACTCCAGTTTCAGGAGATCTAACACCCTCCTCTGCTCTCAGACTCACCACACACACACACACACACACACACACTAAAAAATAATTAAAAATTAAGTCACTTGAAGGTTTTTAGTATGATCACAAAGTTGTACAACTATTACCAACACATCTATTTTTTATCATTTTCTTTAAAGCCCTCTACCAATCGACTACTATCATCAACCTCCTCCCCTTCCGTACCTTCCTACCACTGAGCTTGAGTCTATGGCTCTGCCTAGAGTTCACAGAATGAAATCATGTGATTTCTGTGTATCTGGCTTCTTAGCATGTTTTCAAGGCTCATTCATATACTTCGCATGCTTTGAACTTCCTAAGGTTTTCTGTGGTTTCAGTTTCTTTGGTGTGTCAGATTCTCAGCACCCACATGGCATTTCATAGCTGTCTGTAATTCTAGTCCAAGAAGTACCTTCTTCAGCCCTCTGAAGGCACTGCATGCACGTGATGCACAGATATACACGCAGGCAAAACACCCATGTACATAATATAAAAAAATAAAGGAAAAAACGGTTCCCATCAAATTTAAAAAAAAAAAAATACTGAAGAAGATTCTGCTTCCGGGAAACACAGAGAAGCCAAGCATAAAAGAGAAAAAGCCCCATCTGAATAAGGCCTTTGTAGGCTGTGAGCTCATGATTCAGAACTGTGACCGGCCATCCCCTGCCTCAGAGCTAAGAGGACTAATGAAAAGTAAGCGAGGTGGGACGAGCAGCCACCAAGGGGCAGTCAAACATACTGGAGAGGACACAGACGGCAGAGACGGCAAAGGAAACACTGGGGAGCGGATATACCCAAGATGTCCCACATACAGGGGCAAAGGGTAAGCAACCCCTAGCCTGCTACTGAGCAGGGCAGTGTCTCAGGGAGGTGACAAGACCCTTACCTGCACACTACTAATAAAACGTGACCCTTTCCTAAACATAGTGCCTCTTCCTGAGGGCATCTGTGCCTCTTGCAAGAGGCCTGAACTCCTCCCACTTTCTCAACTGCAAATCCTGTTAATGTAAACTAATAATGTAGTTCAGAAGCATCTCCTTGATGTCTCCCTAGAGTCAGTATAGAGAATGCCCTACACACACCGGATGCTAAGTAGGCATTGACAGACAGGAAATTATGCTCCCATCAGAAGCACACAGCTGTGTTTTCAGTTCTGCTGATTCAATATTTCCCATTAGAAACAGCTTTTGGTCTTTCAGTACTGCAACCGGTTTATCCTCTTGCACAGAGGCACAGAATGTACGCAGTACCTTTTTGATCAAAGGGAATGCTGTGTATTGCAACCCAAGGCACATTAACAGTGATTCACAGAGCAATCCTTTCCTCCCCTCGTTTCTCAGATTGTTAGAAAACCAAATCTGGCCATCAAGGTAAATAGAAGCAGGGCTAGCTCTTCTAGTTACAGGGACATCAAGAAGGGGGGGGGAGGGGGAGGGGCCAACAGATACAGGTTATGTGGGAGCAAGGGCAAAGGGGCTCACTGCCAGATATGGCCACCACATGACCATGGAGCCACACACACAGCCAAATGTCTATTCCTGTCACGCTAGTTACAAGTCAAGCGATCACCACAAAGCCAGACTAACTATTGTATAATCACAATTATTTTGAACAATGTTATCTCCAGGTAGACATATCATGTGGTTGGAACTGGCAAAGTTTGGGTCTACAGACTGACTTTCCAGACAGGCACATGACACCATATGAGCTACATTTCTCCTTTGTGCCCAAACAACTGGCAACAAGGAGGATTTATATGAGCATGAGATTTAAAAGGGACAGTCCACCTTGGTGGGAAGGTACAGCGGCAGGAATGTGAACGACCAGTGGTACTGCCTGGATGCACGGTGGGAAGATGAGTGTCAGTGCACCTCCTTCCACTCAGTCTGTAACTCCAGACCCTGGGGCCCAACACACATGTGTGTGCACACACACTGACACACAAATGAAGGGGGCGATTAAATAAAAAAAATTAATTACTTAGCATTTTCTGGATCTTTTCTATTAACATGGTTTAATAAAATACCCCCTATCAGAATGCTGCTGTGTGGGCTTCTGTTAACATCATATAAATTTCAGAACCAACCGCTTGGGTGGAAGACAAGGAAAGTGATTCCTTCTCAGCAGCACAGCAGTGCCCTCTTGTGGCAACACATGGGACCTGCATGGTCATGATTTTTATAGGAAGCAAAAGTGACTTTATGCTTTGAATAAACATAAAATCTGTACAAACCTACACTCAAGAGAATTAGTCCAAATGTAAAATGGATAACTATGAGACATGGTGATCTGTGTTAAATAAAAATATTTAAAATAAAAATCAGCCCTCCCTGAAAGAAAGGTGAACCTGCTGAGGTCCACCATGTACCTGGTTCTTGGCAAAGAAAAATGAAGCCAGGACAGCCCATTTCAGTCCCACAGAACTGGCAGGACATCTCCACTTTGTCACTGCCTCCTGCTTAAAAAATCTAATTTTCCAGATTTCTGTTTTTCTCCAGATAAGGTTTCTCTTAACAGCCTTGACTGTCTCAGAAGTCACTCTGTAGTCCAGCTGGCCTCTAACTCAGAGATCCAGCTGCCTCTGCCTCCTAGGATGAAAGGTATGAGTCCCATGCCCAGTTTTAAAGTCTCCATGCTGAACATTCCTGACTGTCCTTTCTGCAGAGCTAGTCAACAGCAAAAGGCTTCTCTGATGAATAACACTGTGGCTTCACTCTAATCCCATCTCTCTCGGATAACAGAGCTTGTATCCAAACAAACCATATAGGCAGATCTCCTGGACAATGAGATGCTTCCAATGCAATGTGTTCTTACTGAGAAACCAGAATTACATTCAGTTTTAAAAGACTTGTTTTTATGTATATGAGTATTTACCTGTGTGTGTGCAGTGTGCAGTGTCCACAAAGCCAGAGAATCCTGGATCACCTGGAGCTGGAGTTAAAGCCTTTAAGTGCTAGGAGCCAAACCTGGCTCCTCAGCAAGAGCACTAACTGCGGAGCCATCTCTCTCCAGTCTCCACACTCAGATGATTTTTAAAGAATCTAATACTATTAAAAAAAAAAAAAATGCAGGGGCTGGGCAGTGGTGGTGCACGCCTTTAATCCCGGCACTTGGGAGGCAGAGGCAGGTGGATCTCTGAGTTCGAGGCCAGCCTGGTCTACAGAGTGAGTTCCAGGACAGACAGAGAAACTACACAGAGAAACCCTGTCTCAAAAAAAAAAAAACCCAAAAAAATAAAAAAATAAAAAAATAAAAAAATAAAATGCAGGGGCTGGAGAGATGGCTCAGTGGTTAAGAGCACTGACTGCTCTTCCAGAGGTTCCAAGTTCAATTCTCAGCAGCCACATTACCCATCACCATCTGTAATGGGATTCGATGCCCTCTTCTGGAATGTCTGAACACAGTGACAGTGTACTCAGATACATAAAATAAATAATTCTTTTTAAAAAATGCAGACTAAGCTTACACTGACATAATTATTTAAAATTACTAAAAAATTTGATGGTCTTTGTTGTTGTTGGTGGTGGTTTTTTTTTGTTGTTGTTGTTTTTTGTTTTTTGTTTTTGTTTTTTTTGTTTTTTTTTTTGAGACAGGGTCTTCCCTCTACATAGCCCTGGCTGTTCTGGAACTCACTATGTAGACCAGGCTGCCCTGGTCACAGAGATCCACCTGCATCCTCAGCCAGTGACAGGATCAAGCATGCACCATCACACCTGGCAATAATGACTTTTTAACTGAGTGCTGATCTCAAAATTATAATGTTTTCCATGTTTTCTCTACAGCACAATACTGTTACAGACTTTTCAAACAAACTATCTTTCACTGACTTATTACTACATTTGATTTTAACCAAGAAACTGAGAAGTGACTTCTTTTACTAATCCTAATACAATAACCATCTACTTTTCTAAAGGCAGCAAAGGTTTTCACTGTAAGCAGTCTAGTATCTGTCCATGTGGTTTTTAACCTTGTGCACATTTTCTTAAGATAGAAAGGAAGCCAATAGAGAAAACTGTCAACATCAATTCCTGTTTCATTTCCAATACCTGGGAGTATAACTCAAAAATAAGAGGAATGTGGGGCTGGAGAGATGGCTCAGTGGTTAAGAACACTGACTGCTCTGCTGAAAGTCCTGAGTTCAAATCCCAGCAACCACATGGTGGCTCACAACCATCCATAATGAGGTCTGCCGCCCTCTTCTGGGGTGCCTGAACAGCTACAGTGTACTTACATATAATAAATAAATAAACCTTTAAAAAAAAAGCTAATTTAAAAAAAGGCCGGGGGGGGGGGGGGGGGAGAAGACACTCACAGTACTGAGTGGATGAGCACAAAGCAGTGCTCTGAAGACACTACCTAATATGTGCTTGCTCCAAAATCCTTCAGGACAAGCTCCACAGGCAATCTATCTCCTGGGCACTGTGCTGCAGGTCACTTAAGCATGACTCACCATCTGAGACTACTCTGGGATCCTGCCAAACACCAACACAGTTTAGTGCCTGGGTATCCACTCTCCAAGCTCATTTATATTGCAAAGAGTAAGGGGTGTGCTCTGACCACTCACGTGGCACCTAGGAGCACAGATGTATGATGGGAAGATCCCAGCAGTCAGAATCGATAGATTCAAATGTCTCTGACCCAAAGTTTGTGAGCCCAAGTTGTCAGGACTGGGGAATGTAATCCAGTGGTGGAATGACTGGTTGCCCAGCACCACACATGCATGTGCACATGTATGTACTTGTGGCTGAAACAGGACTGACCAGCCTATCACCACAGACAAAGGCTAAGGCGTTAGGTAAGAATGGTCTCTAAATGTATTCAAGACAGCTTACAATTACCTAGGCTTCACAGAGGAGACCCAGGAAACTCCTTGAGAAGAAGGCAAGGGACCAGGACCAGTCCTCTCCCACAACGATGGCTGCCAGCAACAACATACTCCACCATGGACTGAACTCACTGACACTGAAGCCGCTTTAGGACTATGTTCCCGACACAAACTTGATTCGATTTGTCAGCATTTCTAGCCTTTAGACTCCCCAACAGTGTGTCCCCCAAAGTTCCCATATTACTGTGAAGCCACTTCCAGCCGTAAGTAAACATAAGTTAAGCTCCCGCCACGCAACACTCTGCACTACCTGTTCACACATATAGGGGGCCCCAGTTACTCATTCCAATAGCCTTTTACCATCTCCACGGGGACGGGCCTGGAACTCTGTACTCTGCAGCACTGTACACAAGGAAAGGGACAGTAAAGTGACAGAGCTTCAAACACGCACTAAGAATTCACATGGGAGCAGGGTCCTCCCCCACTCAGTTCAGAATTAGAGCCCAAACACAGCCTTAAAGGCTACGGTCTAAACACATTTCCTTATCCACATCCCTCAGATACTAAGGTTCAAAGAGCACTTGGAAAAGAAAGAAAAAAAAACCTACAAAAATGTCTGACACTGAAGTGGAAGATGTTCAGCTTACTCCTGTCTACAGGAAACAGGAACTAAAACTGCATCCCTGCCATGCGTGGTTGCCTTGCCTATATTCCCAGCACTTGAGGCAGAGGCCAACCTGGTCTGCACAGTGCATTCCAGACCAACCAGAGTTAAGTAATGAGACTCTATGTCAACGACAATCACAGCCTGTATTTCTAACATATCTGGAATTTAGAATTATGACCAATAATTTGGCAGCATGTGTCAAGATTTAATATATGCACTGGTAGAGCCTCTTACGGGGTGCATCTGAAGTGCAGAGACCTATGCAAGGATGTGTGAAAAGAAACCTGCTGCGCCTTGGACACCCCGGACACCCATCACTGTCTTCTGTGACAGACACTTGGTAGACCAGCATGGTCAGGAAGCAGGTGGAGAGCAGCAGCCATGTGTTCTCAGACAGTGTGCAGTGCAATCCTTGGTTTCTTCAAGTGAGCTCTAAGTTGAGGGGGAGTGGAGGGAGCAAGGAGGAGGGAATAGATAAGATGTTGGACATGGGAAAGGGCCACAAACTTCCTGAGGGTAGAAATTAGCAAGGCAGGGGTATCTCTCACATGTTCTACTTTGTAGACATTTGTACGTTACAAGTAGATAGCTACTTATGAAACAAAATGCAAAATCCCAAATAAATATCAAAGCTGTTGAAGGCTGATTTTCTTTTCTTTTTTCTCTTTTTTTTTNTTTTTTTGGTTTTTTGGTTTTTCGAGACAGGGTTTCTCTGTGTAGCCCTGGCTGTCCTGGAACTCACTTTGTAGACCAGGCTGGCCTCAAACTCAAGAAATCCGCCTGCCTCTGCCTCCCAAGTGCTGGGATTAAAGGCGTGCACCACCACCGCCCGGCTGAAGGCTGATTTTCTAAAGGATAAGGCAGTGCAGACTCGTTCTCCACTCACAAAACTGTGTGAGTACAAGAGTACAGTGTTACTTCAACTCCACCCTAAGTTCTTCCTAAATTTTACGTCAAGTTGTTCACTTCAGAGACCGGGTCAGAAAGGCAAAGTAAAAGTGAGGCCTTTTATGATTATCGACATTAGAAAACAAATGTAAAGACTTAGACAAAATAAATGACTAGCACTGCACAGTTTTGCTACACTTTATTCAAAACTGGTCCCACTTCTTATTTAAGAGAGCTAAACGCCCAGTGTCCAAATATAAATATCACCATGTGTTGGAAAATAACCTTCTGATTTGTGGTCTGACCCGAATTTGGCACAACTAAATCCTATGCGAGTCAGACAGGAGTGCTGAGAGCCCAGCAGCAGTGAGCCCCTGAAGCAGCCCAGCCAGGCTGCGGCTCCCTGGAGCCTCTCAAGTCACACACAGCACAGTGGGCACAGGTTCTTTTATTCTGTCCTGTGGGTGTCAACAGTGCCAACAAGATAGTGTTAGAACATTCCAAAAGCACACACCTGAACGTTGTCACATAGCACTACATCACAACTTAGTAACTACTTAACAGTTATGTCTACTAATACAGTGAAGGAAACGGTATGCTTAGACCACTCCCTGTAAACAAGGCTGTGCACAACAGTAACACAGAATTATGCATACCATGATACCAAGGAGGAAAATACCTCTTTAAATAAACTATTCTATTTATAAATAAACTCTGATTTTTTCAGTACACATTTACAGACCTGATCAATAAAAAGAAACAATATATATATTTTTTTCTTTAAAAAGCAAATGTTGAGATATGGACCACATGGGGAATCCACCTCGGGGAAGGGGAAGGAGCAAGCAGAGGGCATGAGAGTTATGAGAGTTACTTGTGTGAGCACACACCAACACAAGGCCAGGATTGACTGGGGGAGCTCATTTTACTTGAATTCCAGCAAGTTGCACTCAATCTTGTAATACACATAGGGGTAGTATTCCTGCTGACTCAGGGTTAGGCCAGGGATGTCCATGGGAGCCTGCGGAAAAACCACAAACACCAGTCAGCTACTTACAAGGCCTTTTATGGATGTCTCGTCTGGACTGATGTCATGCATTCACACTGATTCAATCTAAGTGCTCACTTAGCTGTAAGTACTGGGAGAGCCTGAGCCTGCTGAGTCACCGAGAAGGAAGGCCAGGCCAGGCTTCGCCCAAAGCCTATTTGACCAAACTCTGACTTCCCGGTTTACTGGTTACAACCGCAAGAAGCAGCCTTTTAAATCGTGGGTTTAGGACACACGGCTTTTAAAACGTACTATCTAAATAAATCATGTGTGGTTTGAAAGATTCCAGGTCTATTTGTACCTTGTAAGAATTTACTGAGAGTAAAATTTGTACCAAAGATTTAGGATTCTTAGTTTCTCCAAGATCTTAAGATAGCAAGTCATTTCCTACATTTTCTCTTATCAAGAAAACTAATTTTTTCATTTTTTCCTATACACAAGATCATAAACTACAGAGAAAACCAGTAAGATCTGTGAAATTTAAACTATAAATCAAAGCCTACTAATACAGTGAAACCACACCCACACCCACACACACACACACACACCCCACACACACACACCCACATACACCCACACACACACTCACTGTACGTGTGCTACTTAATTTCAGAGGCTGTGGCCACGACTCCTCCTCAGCATGGACAACAGCACTGCCTCTTCCTCCACAGCACCCATGGGGCTGCTCACAACTGTCTGCAACTCCAGCTCTAGGCAATCTACCTCCCTATTCTAGACCCCTCAGTGTTAGGCACTCACCACTGTACAGACACACATGCAGGCAAAACACCTATAAACATAACATTTTACAACAGTTTTAGAGAAATGACAATTCCCCTCAAAATGTTCATCTGAGCCAGAGATCAGAAATGGCTCAGTGGGTAAAGGTACTTGCTGTTAAGCCTCCTGATGACCGAGTTTGAACTCTTGGCCCCACAAGGTGGACGGAAAAAAAATACAGACGATCGATCAGGCAGACAGATACTCGCACATTTGTGTGTGCGCACTTGCACACACAAACACATGTGCACACACATGGGTATACACACGCATACACACGTACACATGCATGCCCTTCCAAAATAAATACAAACATAAATTGCTAATCTACTATTACTTCTACAAAATAAAATTGAAATAATTTTCATATTTCCTTCCTCTCCGCAATCTACAGTTTTTAAAAACAATTAGAACATTGGTTGTTTCTGAACTTCTGCAACTATAAACATCTGATGCATAACATAACAGTGGTGAGCTTCTAGAAATACCAAGAATGGCTGCAGCTAGTATATACAGCCATAGAAAGTTTACCTAAGAAAGGGAGATGCTCAGGGGACACAAATGGCATATCTGCTGTCCTTTCTGAGAGTCCTCATGCAGTCTTTTCTCCATCTCCCAAGTCCTACTGCCCTAGGCTAAGTGCACTCACGTCAATGATGGCAGCCGCACTGCTGTCGAGATGCTTGTACAACTCGTGCAGCACTTCTCTTAGCTTCTTCACTGACTTCTTATTCGGCTGAAGGAGCATTGCTTGGAAGTTCACCGGCAAGCCATACCTTAAAAGGCAACACAGACAGTGTACAGCACAAGCACATAAAGCCATTTTCCTTATAGAGCAAACAGAGCCTGCCTCTCTCTCCTCACGGACAGTGTGTTTTGTGGTGAACACTCGTTTCCAGGTCTGCTGCCAGCCACAGACGCTTCCACGAGCACGGACACACAGACCTCCAAGCCCACTAGTGCCTTTTCAGTAAAAAGCGAGCCACTTCATGGGATGTGAGCTCAGGCCTGCGACCCCAACACTGGGGAGGCTGAGGCAAGGGGTTGTACAAGTTTAAGATTAATCTAGGCTGTAGAGGAGGAAAAACAGACAAGCCAGTCGCTAGGAAGTAATTAGTATTCGATTTCACAATAATCTATGAATATGCCCAGTATGTAAAGACAATATATGGCTAGAAGATCTGTTTGTACTTAAAAGCTGAGACTTTCCATGCCTACTATATAAGCACCTGAGGAGCACGGCTGCATACAAGTCTCTAAATGATTACAGTGAGACAAATCTATACTGTACATGAAACCACATGCAAAATATCTGAGAAATCTTCATTTTAAACAAATGCTGGCATTTTCTTTTAAAGACAGGGTTCACTTACTATGTAAACCAGGCTGGCCTTGAACCCAGAGATCTGCCTGTCTCTACTTTCTACCTGCTGGGATTAAAGGTGTGTACTACCATCCCCAACGTGGCTAATATCTTAAAATTCCTTTTGCAATTAACTACAAATCATGTTCACATACTGATGTATTTAGTGAACCAAGAACCACATGAAGCTGGAGAGATGGCTCCGTGGTTAAGAGCACAGGCTGCTCTTCCAGAGGACCTGGGTTCAATTCCCACACCCACACGGCAGCTAACAACTATCTGTACCCCCAGTTCCAGAGGATCTAATGGCTCTTCTGGACTTCACAGGCACTGTGGTGCACAGACAACACACAGGCAAATACAAATGGTGGTGCTCCCCACAGTACAATGGAGCTCAACATTTCTTTGCCTAGAGCCCTACATCGCAGTGCAGTCCTGGGGTTTATAGGGGAGCTGGAGTACACAAACCTGCACCTCCAGGAAGTCCCACATACTGGTTAGCACCAAGAGGCCATGTGGAGCACACATAACAGCACAGACCTGCTGTGCTGGAACTGAGGAGGCAGAGGCAGGAAGATCAAAGTTGGAGCCAGCCTACGGTAAAACTGAGCTCCAGGTCAGCCTGGAGAGACTACATCAAACAAAGCAAGTGGCCATGGTGAGCAAGTGATTCATGCACCAACTAAACATAACTACACAGTACATTCTGTGTGCCCCACAGTGAAATCGCTAACTGCTCAGACCGACTCCCTTAAACAGTACATGACTAAATGTGAGACAGAGCAGTGTGGGTCTCTTCCTGAACCTGGTGTTAAAGAACCAGACAAATAAGCACTCGACAAGCTGTGCAGCCCTGAGAGCCACTCCCTAACTGGCCCTTCAGCTGCTCCAAATCACCTTCACTAGGCTGGAGTGGGTCATGAAAGAGGCACACCGAACTCTGCAACTCCAGCTTTCTCTATTAACTTTCTTACCTTAAAACAGACTCCACAAAAACCCGTAATGCTTTTATATGAATCCACGCAATAAATGCCTCACTGAAATTCACCTTAAGCCACCGCACAAGTGGTCCCTTTGAAAAGAAAAACACAAAATTACCACAAATTTGGTTTGCAAATGGCAATTAGACAAGTCAGACATTTTTTTAAGTGATTAGCCACAATATGAAAGTTTCAAATATTATACTGGATACAATTATTTTACCATGCTCTTAAACCAAAGGGGAAGCCACTACTCAGTAGGCTCACAGACTCTAGAGTGTACTAGGTTCATCAACAGCAAAAGGAGCACGCCTTCATGAAAGTAGCTCAAAGTGGACTTGAAAGCTGTAGCACAATCACTGGAGCACACTATATGATACTCAACATACTTAACACACTTGCAGAGAACCCAACCTACAGTTTCTCAGCCATTCCCACCCACAGTCTCTGAAACCTGCTCATGATTTATATTTTACTGATTCTATGCAATGCAAGCTCTTGTTGAACTTAAGTGTTTAGTACAATTTAAAACCTTCTTCAAAGATGTCAAACAATACCTCTTCCTATCCGCCTACAAAGACATCACTGACTTAACACCTAACTCAGGATCATTTGGATGTACCAAGCAACTATGTTTAGGCCAAGAGGATACAACAAGCCCTGATTGAAATGTCTGCTCTCTGAGCTGCCAAAGCACACAGCATTTGACATCTGTCTGCTAGGAAGCCGAGCAGTCAGTGGGGTAAATGTGGCTGTGTGGCTGTGCAGGGTCAAGACTGCTCCCTGGTGTCTGAGGAAAGCCTGGGCTGGGCTGGGAGGAGCTGCCACAGGCATCTCCTTCTTATACACCACCCTAAGCTGCTGGGAGTCAATACGTACATATTTAACTATACATCTTCATTACCTTTGAGACAAGTTCTCATGCAACCAGGGATGACCTAGAATTTCCTGACCCTCTGCCTCTTCCCCCAATGCTGGGATTACAGGGTATGCCACCATGACCAGTTTTTGTCACTGAGGCACCATGGCTTTGTGCATGCTAGGTAAGCACTCTATTGAATTACATCTTCAGTCCCAACACTTACATTTTTCTAGCACCAAATTATAAACTGCATTTTCATATTTTCCTCTCCTTTCAGTATCTCCAGAATGTATTTTTCCATTTTCCAAGACTCAAAAGCAAAATAAGCTCTAAAAAAATCCAATAAAGAGACTACAAAAGGAGGCTGCGGCTCAGAGGTGGGAGCTGAGGTAAGGGGTGAGGCAGGCATGGACACACAGCCCAGCTGTGGGCGTGCTCACAGAAGGATCTGGCACTTGCTGGCTGCCTGTAATCCCTACACTCTAAAGCCGAGGCAGGAGAGTCCCCGAGCTCCAGACAGCCCCGGGCCACACAGTGCATTCCGCCTGGACCATGGGCTGAAACCCTGTCTAAGAAAAGTAGTGGGATAGTAAAGGAACTCAAATCCTAGTCAGGGAAGGTAGTACTGCTTCACCTGCTGCTGCACACTGACAACTCTAAGGAAGAACACGTACAAACTGCTTCTTCTTGTCAGTAGACAGCCTGGTCATTTCTTCTTTATCTGCTTTCATCTCCTCCTCGTTATACTGGAAGTCACGAACTATGAACCTAAATGTGGAGGAAAAACCAAATTTGTCTACACCATATATATAGCCAAGCCAACACATTTAAAAATATATATATATAGATATAGATACACACACACACATCTCTGTATATACATGAGACAGATAGACAGACAGATAGACAGACTTACTTGTTTTCTCTGGCTTTGTGTCTGAAATCATCAACTGCTTTTCTAAACAAGGTGACGTTACAAAGATAACTGTCTTGGTCTTCTGAAAGAACACTAAAGGGGGAAAAAGTCATTTTAAGCTCTATACTTAAATGGTAGAATTCAAAAACAAGATGGGAAGGAACCCTCACTTCATCTGCACCACCTCCAAAAGGAAAGACAATGGGCGCTCCTGACAGACAGGCCTTCACACCCTCTACCACACTGCCTAGCTAACAAAGTGATCTGCTCACTAAGGGAGCCACACTCTGGAGCATGCTGTTCAACTTCTAGCACCAGTCTGCTTGGTCAAACTGTCTCTTCTTGTCTCACAAACTATTCCTCTTTCCAGTCTGATCCAGCCAGCTCACCAGGGTCTGCCTCAACCACTCTGGACTGCTATCAACTCCTGTCTCCCCACCCACCACACCCCCAATCAGAACGAGCAAACTTCTGTGTGTCTAGACTCTCTGGTGTCGGTGAGAACACAACTTCCAGCCAGAGACCTGCCATGCCCCAAGGAGCGTAAGCTGCCTCGGGGAGGATGGACTGCATGGCTCACACACTAGGAATCTGACTCTCTTCATGAGGAGACACTTGGGCACAAGGTCTACAAAGCTGAACACAAGGTTTTCAATAGCCAAGACCTCCATGTAGGGGTGTGACTGAGGAGTGGAACCCTTTCTTCCACTTTTCATATACTGTGCATTTTCTAATGTTTAATTTGTGGCTTTGTAAAAGAAAAACACCTTCTGAAGTATAAGTGATGCACAGACAAAACCTCCGTTGTCGCATGTGTAAGCTGGCTCACACAGTGCACAACCACAAAGCATCCCCCACTCGCGCTAACAAGCACCCGCCCTTCTCAAGGCACCTTGTGTCATTTGCTTTTGTGGTTTTCTTTTTACCCTTGCACATGCCTGAGAAGGCTGTGCAACACTGTGGAGCTGGAGTTACAGATGGCTGTTGAGTCACTTAAGAGTAGGCGCCGGTAACAGAACCCAGGTACTCTCCTAACCACTGAGCCACCTCTCCAGCCCATATATTTATTTATAGTACAGTGATTCTAAAACCAGAAGTAAGACTGATGAAACTGAAGGGGTTCTTGAGGAATTTAAATGCTTTCTTTAAAAAAATAAAATAAAATTAGACAAAGTATTTTCAGTTTCATTTTCCCAGAAGCCCAGTGAACTCCTCATCTGTCCAGGAAATTCAGGTGCTAACTTTAAGAACTCAATCTGCCCTGGCTCCTGACCAATCAGCCAGTCAGTCACTTAAGGCCACCTCCACAGCACAGGACAGGGAGACACCTCAAGGGCCTCACCGCCATCATCAGTGCAATGCAAAGGAACTCACCTGCTCCTGATACAGAACACTTACACCCCCTCTTCTAAGCTGCCCTATGAAATGATCACCTAGTTCTTGTTCCTAGTGCCTTTCAAACTCAGGTGGACAGTAAGCCATAGAAAGGGTTTTAATCAGGGCTGCAGAGATGGATCAGCAGTTAAGAGCAGGTTGAGGCTGGGTTCCCAGATTCATAACTACAGTTTCAGGGGAGCCAATGCCTTCTTTGACTTCCCTCAGCACCAGGCATGCACATGGTACACATGTGTATACACACATACAAACACTCATAAAAGAATCTTTCAAATTTAAGAATATTAGTTGAAAACAAATAAACCTGAATGTGATGGATCATACCTGTGATCCCAACACTTGGGAACCAAGAAGATCATTAGGAGTGCAAGGCCAGCCTGGCCACAGAGTGAATTCTAAGCTAGTCTGCACTACAGAGAGAGAATCTTTCTCAAAAGGAACCCAAAATCTAGATAAGGTGGTACCCACATATGCACTATCTAGGTAAGATGGTATTACTCAGCCCTTGGGAGGCAGAGTTGAAAGGATCATGAGCCCCAAGCCAGACCTGGCTACCCATAGGTCAAGCTCGGCCTGGTGGAACATACAGCCCTTGAGAGATAGAGACAGGCAAAGTATGAGTTCAGGCCAGCCTGGGCTGCATGAGAAACTGTCTCAATAAAAATAAAAAGGAAAGGAGGGAGGGAGGGAACAATAGAGGAAGAGAAGGAGAGCGCACGGGCGGACAAATGATCAAGTGATACTATCTATTTTTTTTAATATTTATTTTTATTTTGAGTATTGGTGTTTGCCTGGATATATGTCTGGGTATCGTGTGTGTGTGTGTGTGTGTGTGTGTGTGTGTGTGTGTGTGTGTGTGTGTTGCAATTGGAGGTCAGAAGAGAGACAGATCCCCAGTAACATAAGTTTCAGGTGATTGTGAGCTACCACGTAGGTGCTGAAACAAAACCTGGATCCTCTGCAAGAATAGCCAATGCTCTTAACTGCTAAGCCAACTCTAACCCCATCACTATCCATACTGTTTGTTATTTGTTTATTTTATTTTTTATTTTATTTTTACTTCACATGCATTGATGTTTTGCCTGCGTGAATGTTTGTGTGACAGTAACAGAGCCTTTAAAACTGGAATTTCAGGCAGTAATGAGCTGCCATGTGGGCACTGGGGATTGAACACAGGTCCTCTGGAAGAGCAGCCAATGTTCTTAACCACTGAGCCATCTCTCCAATCCTACTACCCATATCTAATTTACTTATTTGAGTAAAGGTTTGAAACAATAACTACCTTGGGGTAACTAAAATTTTAGTTAACCGAGATGAGGATCGGAGCAGACTACTTGCCTAGTATGTGCCAAGTTCTGGGTTTGACCCCCAACACCACACACACAAAATGGAAAATGTTAGCTACAAGCTAAACAAAAGTCTTCATCAAGCCAGAGTTCCTTCCTGAATAGTGGGTGGCAGAGCAGTGCCCTGAAGGCCTAGCTGGCTTGTGTGAACTATATGCTCTGCCCATTGCTACTTGGCTAGCTTTGTGTTCTCCATGAACACTGACGCCAAATGCACTTCACACTGTGAGGTTGGGCTGGGGATCCAAAAGGCTGTTAGGACAAGTACTGCCTGGATTTTACTATCCTTCCTTTAAATATTACAGTGATTAGCAAACGACCTAACTCTCTGAAACGGTATTAAGTCCTTTCAAAATCAGAGCTTATTCACTGACCTCTACAGTCCCCCACCCAACCCTGAAGCCTGACTTCTGTATGTCTACCACTAGAGGACACTGTGCACTGAGCCTCACCCTCCTCCTGGGTACCTGCTCCCAGAATACTGTGCTGATCTCTGAGCTCAATGATGGAGAGAAGTCACTACAGTCAGGACCGACAGCCCAGATGAGACTGCATGTCAAGATACGCCCACTGTCTTCAGTTTGCCATGTGAAGAGTTGGCTTTAATAAAGGGTATTACTTCAAATACAGGGGGAAATCACAATGAGCTCAGGTTTGTGGCTTATTTCTCAAGAGACCGACACTTGTCAAATGTCAATGGTACCTTATGTCTTATATACTCTATCAAGTCTTAAACTAACTTCCTAACTTCTTTGAAAAGACAGTGGGACCCAAAAGTTCAAAGACATACCCAGGTCACACGGCAAGCTGGAAGAAGAACCATCAATAAGGTCCATGATTTTCCACTATACCAAACTAACTCCTGTATGGCACAATGAGCTGGAAAAGAAAGTACTTCTGGCCTGATCTTACTAAGTTCACTTCCTCACTGTCTTTGATACCTACTTTAACAAGGCATCTCATGCAGCAATAACTGGCCACAGACTGATGAGATAGGTCACAAGCTACAAAACCATTGTCAGTCCTGCCTTGGCTTGCCACTGGGCACCTGAAAACCATGTGCTTTAGACCACTTAAACATAGCCTCCTGTCCTATGAAGAAATTAGCTGGCCAAAGTGCCTCACAGCACTGCTGTAACTAACAAATAGACAATGCACATTAAACTCATAACTCAAAATGCTTGCTAAAAACGCAAGCATTCTGTAGCTTGCTAAAGACTATGCAGATCTGGCCCCATCATCTGCTCAAATAAAATCTGAAGGTTTACACAATGTTCCAGGAGCTGCCTGATGTGACTCCTTTGCTAGGTAAATGAAGACTTAGTTCCTAGAGGAGACACAGCAACAGCAGATGGAAGCTTCAAGGAGGCAGCAAGATGTAGCAGAAGCCCCATGGCTGGCCCTGGCCCTGGCCATGCCATCATCTTCCTGGTAAGTGTGGCTCTGGCCTCACCTGATTATCCTCACACCTCCATCTATGAAAATGAGGGGTCAAACCAGGTATGCCAGTCCCTTCTAGATCTGAAATGATGATAACTAGAGTTGACAATTTATGAAGTAAAAATAAGGGCTCTAAAATTACAGATTTACTGCAAAGGAAACACAGACCACAAAGAGATTTCCTAATCCCACAAGCTGTTGGAAAACTTGTAGGAAACAAAGCACTGTTGCAAGATGGCTACTTACTTGCTTGACCTTGGTACTACCATTTCTGCGAGCGTTTCATACTGCTTAATCCAGTCATTGTGGTTCAACCTGCAGAAAGGGCACAATAAACATCAGGAAGGGAAGACAAGTCCCATTTCTGCCATGTCCAGGAAGAAAAAACATGGGACACATGGGAAATGTGGCTCCAATAAAGCACACCATATATGTAGCAAAATATCAGTTTCCTACTGAGAGCACCTCACAAACACGGAATGAAGCAAGAAGTCTGGACTGCCTCCCTCACAGCCAGGGACTGTTTCGACAGAGGCACAGCTTGGCTTGTTAAGGTGGCAAGGCACAGTACAGAGTCTACATTATTTTTAAACTGCATGGCTGGAAAACATTAATTTATACCTCATTAAAAAAAAAAAAAAAAAAAGAAGAGGCCATGGGAAATTACTACCATTTGGTGGCCATTACAAAAGGCTGACTAAAACCCTATTTACAGAAAGCAGGGCATACCCCAGGAAGTGGCTAGGACACAGTAACAATAAAGGAGGCTGCCTCAGAACACTGTGCAACAGCTTTCTAGAGAGGCCACTGGCTTTGGGGGTGTGGAGAGACAAGTATGTGTGATTTACAGTAAAGGTTGGTAGACACAGGTAATTTACTATGTAAAGTGATCTACAGGGGGTCTTGTTTACATTTTATGGTTCAAAAAGCTGAAAATTTCTCAACACGATTTCTAAATAAAGCTAAGTAAGAAAAATATGGGCAAATATAAATAGGATTTAAAAATAAATATCATGTTCCAATGTTCCAGGGAACAACTGTGCAAGAAAAGCATGAAGCAAAGCTTTGCACCCTGAGCACAGTGATGTATGCACGCCTGTGACCCCAGTGCTTGGGAAGTGAGCACCCTGGGCACAGTGATGTATGCGCCTGTGCCCCCAGTGCTTAGAAAGTGAAGGCAGGAGCAGGGCAAGTCCCCAGCCAGCCAGACCATAAAGCCAGTACAAGACAGCACTTAAAAAAATAAATAAATAAATAAATAAAATTTAAAAACCCAGAAAAATCCAAAAGCCTACCCTCTGAGGAGAAATGCTCCAATCACCATTAGGGAAACTGATTCCCCTAACATTCCTCTCCATCCTCCTCCAGGAGCCAGTGTTTCTCTTTTATTCCCAATTCCCTAACCAGATAAAATACAGAACAAAGAAGGCAGGCTTCATGCAGTGATCTTCTAAAAAAGCAATGTAGCCTGTCTCAGCTTAGAATGCTCAGAGATGTTAGCAATGCAGGACCTGAGGCCACTGAACGTGTCTCTCCAACACAGGCTTTTATGCCCTTGTTTTGAAACAGGGTCTTACTATGTATCTGGCTGGCTTGGAATCTCTTGGGCAGCCTAGGCTAGCCTCAGCTCACAGACATCTGTCTGCCTCAGCCCGCCCACTGCTGGGATTAAAGGTGTATGACACACTGTGCAAGCCACCCACTCAGTTCTACTCTTTACAGACTCTCCAAAACTACACATGAGCAAACATTCATACAGAAGTCAAAGGGAGATCTCAAAGGGTTATTAGATCCAAAGGTCAGCAAACTCTGTGCATTTGTGTTAGTAAGCACGGTGTTTTTATCTAGTCTGTTCACAGACTGCGGCTGCTTCAGCTCTAACAACCAATTGCCATGGTAAAGCAGAGCAGTTGTAAGAGCGGCAAAGCCAAAAAGACCGCACAGCACTTTATAGGGAAAAACACAGTCTTCACTTTCCGGGGTTTTTCTGTTGTTCTTTTTCGAGACAGGGTTTCTCTGTGTAGCCCTGGCTGTCCTGGCACTCACTCTGTAGATTAAGCCTTGAACTCACAGACATCCACCTGCCTCTCCCTCCCCAGTGCTGGCATTAAAGGTGAGTGCCACTATGGACTCTTGAAACAGACATACTTGGGAACTACCACCAGTAATGTGACAAGATACTCCGAATCAAGAACAAAGTCATCCTTCTTCACGATTTCCGCCAGGCTACGAGTCAGCAAACTTCCCCTGAAGAATAAGAAGAAAATCACTGGTGGATACGTGTTCAAATGCTTCTGTGGCACAAGGAAAGAAGGGTAGGGTGATCTCCTTATAAATGCACCTCAGAGGCATCAATCTTAGGAAACAGTTTTGCTCCATAAGAAGTCAACAGTTAGGGGCTGAAGAGCTGGCGACTCAATTCCCAACACCCACACGGTGGCTCAGCTGCAAGGGATCTGACACCTTCTTCTGACCTCCAAGGAAGGGCCCTAGGCATGAACTTGGTCCACATACATACAGTAATACACAGAAAATAAAAACTTTTAATTTTTAAAAAAATGTATATAAGAAGTCAATAGTTAGCCAGACGTATTTTATCCCTGTACCCAAGAAGTGCCAATGCCTGTCAAAGTTTGACATTAATGTCCAACTCTGTGCTTACTTTAATTACAATAGCCCGGTTCTTCTCTTAATTACATATCCTGGCTGGGCAGTACGAGTCACCAGATACCAGAGTCTATCTCCCTGTAATTATGAAGTCATGTCATTTAAGCACAAGCTCTGCTTTTCCTCTCTTTCCTTGGATAGCACGTGATACAATTTGGTCCTCCATAACGAAATCGCCTTGCCCTGTTTGTACCACAGACCATCTACATCCAGCTTTCTCTCTCCTTGGATGATGATGCAACTTTGAATAGCTGTGTACTCAGAACTATACTTGGCGGCTAGAAAGAGGGCTCAGTGGTTAAGAGCACTTGCTACACAACCATGCGGGCCTGAGCTCAGATACCAGCATCCATGTAACAGGCTATACACACTTACAACTCAAATACTACGAGAAGTGGCTAACACCAGGAGGAAATTTGATGACTCCCCTGTTCTCTACATGTGCACACACAGACTCATGTGCAATTCTCTCAAATACACCACACACATGCACACACGCACAAAAAAACTACCAATAACAAAACAGCCTAATATATACTTGCAATAATACTATAAGATCAACCAAATAAGATTCCAAGTTAATACTTTAAAAAAAATCTAAACCTAGAAACAGAGAAAGTAGAAAATAATCATTATAGTACAAATCATTACATAAAAAAGATCTTTCAAGCAGCAGATGATTGCTATATAATAAATAAATTGATAAAATAATTAATTTTACACAAATTTCAGTAAAACATCAAATTCATTAAAGGAACTAAACCAGAGTTCAGGTAACAAGTCAACTTATAAACAGTTTAATAAATCAGCCAGAGTTCAGGTGACAAGTCCATTTATAAACAGTTTAATAAATCAGCAACACTGATTTGTTCTGATTGTTCAAATTCTGTAAAATTAATGAACTTTCTCTATGAAATACTGTAAAAATCATAAAAAAGTATTTTTCATGTGTGTGCACTTAAGTAAGTTTATGTATGGCATACATACAGGAGCCTGCAGAGGTTAGAAAAAGAAATCAGATCTCCTAGAAATGAAGTTACAGGCTAGTATCAGCTACATGTGAGTGCTGGGAACCAACTCAGGTCCCCTGCAAGAACAGCCAACACTCTAACTGCTGAGCCATCTATCCAGCTCCCCACAAATCATTCTGATTACAGAAACAGCACAAACTAGAACTTTCTAAACCCTAATAGTGTCCCACACAACATGCATGCGCACCTCCCCACACACCACACACATTTAGCATCCACCAAGACTTGAGAACTTACGCGTTCTTTCGTTCTAAATTCTGAAGATTCCCTTTCAGGTTATTGTATGCAGACGCCCGAGACTTTAGGTCATTATCGATCTGAGTCACTCCCTTCAAAAGAGAAGAAAAATGGGCAAGTTATTTCTAGGTTTGCCTCTACCAATACAATTTAAATACTTTCTGGCATAAAAATATATGATTTCATTAAAAGTACAACTTTAAAAGGACATTTAAAAAATAATTAACTTCACTGCCTTTATTCCCACTTGAGAGGCAAAGGCAGGTTGATTTCTGTGAATTCCAGGCCAGCCTGGTCTACAGAGTGAGTTCTAGGACAGCCAGGGCTACAGAGAAACCCTGTCTCAAAACAAACAAACAAACAAAAGCAAAACAAAACAAAAACCAAACTTCATTATTAACAAATTTCCTATGAATCTTTTGTACTACATTAGTCCATGTAGTTCATTTACTTGTTATTGCCACATTACTTCCTAAATCAAGTGACCATCCCACTAGGTGGAAGATTATTAACCAAACCCTCCTAAGGCTAGACATGGTGGCACACCTTTAATCCCGCACTCAGGCAGCAGAGGTAGGAGAACCTGAGTTCAAGGACAGTCAGGGCTGCTAGAGAGACCCCGTCTCAAAAGACAAAACAAAGGGGCTGGAGTGATGGCCCCAAAGCTAAGAGCACTGGCTGGCTGCTCCTCTAGAGGATGCCGGTTTAATTCCCAGGACCCAAATGGCAGCTCACACCTGCCTTTACCTCCAGCTTAAGGGGTTCTGACACTGTCACACAGAGGGTGCAAGCAAAACACCAATGCACATGAAATAGAAATAAACATTGAAAAAAAGTGTAAAAAAGGAAAAAGTTTAAAAAGTATTTCACAGAGCTCGCTCTTACACACTTTCTCTCTCTCTCTCTCTCTCTCTCTCTCTCTCTCTCTCTCTCTCTCTCTCTNTNTNTNTNTNTGTGTGTGTGTGTGTGTGTGTGTGTGCGTGTATGTATTTATAGCAGAATTTTCCCTGTCCAATCAATATAAATATTAATACAAGAAGCATCTGACTGGACAGGGAAAGGGGAGGCAGAGCTAAGAGTTTCAGAGACAGAGGAAGTCGATCCAGATTCCATGTGGCTTTAAATAGCCACAGGTAGCTATAAATATCATAAAGGATAGAATAATTGGGGTAACTTGTCTAATCTAGGTGGGCACCTTGTATCATCATCAATTGGCTCTGAAATTATTGTATGGGCATCTTGTGACTTGAGAATCTATCGATATATAAATCTGACTGATTATTTGTAAGATTCTAGAGTTTTGGTTTAACCGGGTTGCTGGGATTTGGGACCACTGACCACAGGAGGTAGATGGCTGGGTATGTGAGCAGAAACCGCAGGAAGAGAACCATGATGGTCACTGCATGGGGCGAGCCTAGAGGCGTCGAGACAGTGGGCAGCGAGTAGCAGGAAATAGCGTGGGATAGTGCCAATTTTTAAATATTTCCCGTAACATGTTTGTATGTATGTATGCACACACACACATATATGACACATATCCATGCACATACATAATTTAAACAAATCTTCTAAAAATCAGTGTGCCCACGTGCTTCATTTATTGTCTTACCTTGGCAATTATTTCAGAAATATTTTTCAGAGACTGCTTGATTGGATATTTAGCCATATCCCACTGGAACCTTGTTATGTAAGTAACCAAGTCAACTGAAATAAGACAATAAATTAATTACTGAAGAGAAGTAGCAGCATTTTCTTGTGGGTTTTGTTTGTTTAGATTCTTTCAAGACACGGTTTCTCTGAGTAGCCTCTGACTGTCTTAGAACTCACTCTATAAACAAGGCTGGCCTTGAACTTAGAGACCCATCTGTATCTACCTCCTGAATGTTGAGACTAAAGGCATGCCTCACTATGCCTGACAGTTTGCTTGCTTTTAACATGGCAAAGATATGATTTCTGAAGGGTCCTGATTAAATAAATGTGAATGAGACTAGAAGAACACTGAACTTAAGATTTATTTTATTTTTTAATCATGTACATGAGGTGGAGGGCACATGTGTAAATATGAATGCAGGTGCCTGCAGAAGGAGGCCAGAAAAGTTTCCCTGAAGCTGGAATTACAGGTGGTTATGAGCTACCCAATGTGTCTGCCAGGACTCAAACTCCGCAAGAGCAGTATGCCCTCTTAACCACTGAGCCATCTACCCAGCCCCAGAAAACTAGAATGTTTAAAATTGATATTGTTAGATGTAGGAGAACTTCCAGAATTCAAGTCCAGCCTAGTCTACATAGTGAGTTCCAGGCCAGCCAGGAAATCGGAGACGGTCTCAAAAACAAACAAATTAATTAATTACTTAATTAATTAAAATCAATAATAAATGAATAAAAATCTTCTTTATAAAGCCATCATCGCTGAGCAGGCTCAATATAAATATTAACTTATAGCTGCAGGCAGATATCTATATCTATATATAGATATGGATATGTATAAATTATGGGTACTAAGAAATACTCTAATGGAAAAGAGGCATTACTATGTAATAAAATCAACCACTTCCTGGGTACTATTAAGTGGAAAACAGGAGGCATCTAACAGCAATAAAGCTGGGATGTCCAGCCTTAAGTCAGCACGTAGTTCCCGATGGAGCTAAAGAAGCAGAGCTTGTGCAGGAGGCCTGATGTTGCACCTACCACTACATGTACCACCTAAGAGTGACACGGGATTGTGTTCCAGGGGGCAGATGCAACTAGTAACATCACCAGCAATACCCTCCCTCACAGCCTTGCCAAAGCAGCCGCCCCATCTATGATTTCCCATCCTTTCTGATGTTTCTAAGCAGGACGTTACACACTAGTAACTAGGAATCATAACTAATGAGCTCACCTCCACTGGCCAGCAAGTTCTCCTGAACTTTATCTTTACTGTCCTCCAGCACATCAGCCATGTACTGAGCCACTTTCTTAACCACACTGAGAAATGAAAAAAGAAAATCATCACTTTTAGAAAAAAAAATTCTTTGTTATATAGACTATCATACTATATAATGAATCCTTATATAAAACATAAAGAATAAAGTGGATCAAGGTTTGGTTGTGTGTAAAAAGCAACTGTATGGGGCTGGTGAGATGGCTCAGTGGGTAAGAGCACCCGACTGCTCTTCCGAAGGTCCAGAGTTCAAATCCCAGCAACCACATGGTGGCTCATAACCATCCGTAACAAGATATGATGCCCTCTTCTGGAGTGTCTGAAGACAGCTACAGTGTAGTTACATATAATAAAGAAAGAAAAAAAAAAAGCAACTGTACAACTGTAGGATTTTATAGAGACTACATGTAAAGTGTTTCTCAGTCTAGAAAGAGAAAACTGGTCACAGTGGCACATTCCTGTAATCCTAGTACGTTCAAGATGGATGCAGAAGGATCAACTTCAAGACCATCCTCTGCAAAAGTGGAATTACAAACCTCCATGTAACTTGGTACTTTTTTCTCCTTCTTGCTTTTTCTTTTTCTTTTTTTTTTTTTTTTTTTTTTCGAGACAGGGTTTCTCTGTATAGCCTTGGCTGTCCTAGAACTCGCTTTGTAGACCACGCTGGCCTCGAACTCAGAAATCCACCTGCCTCTGCCTCCCGAGTGCTGGGATTAAAGGCGTGCGCCACCACGCCCGGCTCTTCTTGCTTTTTCTAGTGGGCAAGCCTTGACCTCATTTGAGGCTTTTCCCCCAACTTGGTTCTATGATATTATACAGTGCAGGCCGGCTTGAACAGGTAATCCTCATGCCTCAGCACCTCAAGACTGGGAAATAGAAAACAGGTATGCAGCATGGCTCAGTCACTCACCTCTTCTACACCCAACCATGTCCTCCAGTCACTCACCTCTTCTACACCCAACCATGTCCTCTAGTCACTCACCTCTTCTACACCCAACCATGTCCTCCAGTCACTCACCTCTTCTACACCCAACCATGTCCTCCAGTCACTCACTTCTACACACAACCATGTCCTCCAGTCACTCACCTCTTCTACACCCAACCATGTCCTCCAGTCACTCACCTCTTCTACACCCAACCATGTCCTCCAGTCACTCACCTCTTCTACACACAACCATGCCTCCAATCACTCACCTCTTCCCTACACACAACTGTTGCCTACAATAGGCCTTCTTTTCCTGCCTTCAATATTTTAGAAAACCAATACAATATTTAGAAAACCAATACTACTTTCTTATTCCTCAAACTGAGCATGGTAGTGTACAACTGTAATCCCAGCACTCCAAAGGCTGAGGCAGTAGGATCATGATAAATTGTCTCAAAAATAAATAAATAAATAAAAGGTCAGGGGAGGGCCTCCAGAGATAGATGGCTGAGAAGCTATGAAAAAACAAACAAAAAACAAAACAAAACAAAAAAAAAACATACTTCTAGAGAACTCAAGTTCAGTTTCCAACACACCCAAGTCAGGAGGCTCACCACCAACTGCAACTCTAGTTCCAGGATATCTAAAGCCCTCTTCTGGTCTCCACTGGCATCTATACTCACACTGCACACACACACACACACACACACACACACACACACACACACACACACACACACTGACAATACATATATACATAAATAAAAATAAGTCCTTACAAATAAATAAATAGAATAAGCCCTACATCATTAGTTAGAGTAACATGAATGAAAATCAGAATGTGGCCAGTCAGGACAGGCCTTTAGTCTCAGCACCTGGAAGGCGAAGGCAGGCAGACAGAGAGAGCTCTAGGCCAGCCAGGGCTACAAAGTATGCCTCTGTCTCCAAAACAAAACATTCAAAACCAACCAACAAACAATGAGATGCTGCTTTGTACCCAGGGTTACAATAAAATCAGTTCATGGTAGGTCCTAGCACAAATGCAGCAAAATTAAACTGGTTCAGCACTGATCACACTTGTAGTTCCCACATTGAGAAGACAGAAGCAGAAGCACTCTAAGTGCTGGGCCAGCCTGAGCTACACTGGGAGTTCCACGGCAGCATGGGCAACAGTGTAAAAACCTGTCTCAAAAAACAAAAATAATAAAATCTAACAATGTAAATATGAACTGGTACAGCCACTGTCAAAACAGTTCTTCATAAAGAACCAAGAAACCCAATGATTCCACCCCCAGGCACACACACATTCAAGAAAAACAAACAGAAATGCAGCTCACAAACAGTACATAAGCCAAAAAAGAGAATAAACTAAATGTTCTCTAGTTGATGGATTAATAAGGCATGATATGCAGTGGATAATTGATAATAACGGGTATACTGAGCTGGCATGGTGGTACATATTTGCAAACCCAGGGTTGGGGAAGCAGACAAGAGGATCCCAAAGGTTTCCTGGTCAGTGGCCCAACGGAATCTGCAAGCCCTGGGGGTTCCAATGAGAGACCTTGTATCAAGGAAAAAAGCAAACAAATAAAACCCAAGGTAGAATGTTCCTGACATTCATGTGCACCTGCACACACATGTGCATGAACATGCTTGAACGCATAGGTGCACATGTGTACACATCCATACATATACACATAAAATATTGATATACAGAGAAAAAGTCATCTCCCAAAATCCTTCAGCTAGTGTAGCATACACATGGACTAGAACTGTGTCTGGAGAGACTCTCTAGATAGCCTGGTACTGACAACTGAGTCTCCCTGTTCCACCCCATACATGCAGATACATTACCCTTCTACAAATGCATCCAGTTTAGCCAGTTCATCCGACAAGCCAACCAAGACATCCAACGTGCCAACCTACAAGGGAAACTCAGCTTAGTACTCAGCTTTCGTCACGTCCTCCTTTTGCTTGAAGAGGGATCGTTTGCTTAGCTCTGACACTGCTCTTACTGTGTGATCCGGATGAACCTTGGGCTCCCATTCCTCCTACTGACTCCTCAGTGCTGGGATTACAGCCTACACCACCCCACCCAGATCCACACCCCTTTACTTTCTCTTTTAAATAGATGGTCTATCTTTATCTGAAGGGTCTACAAATCTTTTATTCTCCACTTATTTCATAAAGTATAACACAAAAAGTTTGTTGAACACTTAAGTCATTTGAATGTAAGAGTTAATTCTGAGTCGGAAAGCACCATTTAGAACATGAAAACCTGGCACTTAATGAACAGCTCTGTGCTTCAACAAGCCCAGGAACAATGGGCAATGTGAAGTTCTGCTTTACAAGGGCCCTACGATGGGTCTGTGAATGCCTATCACTAGTAGACTGATTATTGGTCTTCAATAAATGTTGAATACATTAACTGGATTAAAAAATGACTAAGTAGGTACTGTGGTAACAGAATATAAACTTAACAACAAACATATTATTGTGATATTTAAAAATATATACTAAGGTTTTTCTCTTCTGAAAATCCCACTTTGTGATCCAATATCTAGGCTTCCTTAAAATTTATGAAAACAGAAGACTCGAAACAAGATGTGACTTCAGTGGTGTCCTTGTGACGTTCAAAGACTCAGATCCACTCTACATTAAGTCAACAGCTAGAGAAGACTGACTTTTCTTCTCAAGGAACGAAAACCTCGATTCTGCCAAAATGGAGAGAACCTCACCAGGATCCTCTGACAAACTCACAGCCCTCTGTTTGAAGTCACCTGTTACCTCACCTTTAAGTCAGGAATGTTGAACTTGGAAGAGACTGCAAGATTATTGTTCTTGGTGGTCGCTGCATGTAGTTTCTCCCATGTTTGCTGACAGGTTTTCTCCCCAGGAGCAGATATGAGCCAGAACTCAGTCATGTTTGTTACCTCTTTGGCAAGCAAGGGAGAAGCTGTAATGTTAAAACAGAGCAGTAACATTTAATGTCGTACAGTACAATCTTACAACAAACAGGATCTAAAATGCCCCAGAAACCCTAGTGTCCAAAGGCTTGATCTCCAGGCAGTGGGACGAGGAGACACAGGTGTAGGGGTGAGAGCCTGTGAGAAAAAGTTAGGTCACTTGGAAAACGCACTTGAAGCAGATATTAGGACCCTGGCCCCCACTCCTTCCCACGTCTTTATCTAAGGTCTGATTATTCTGTCCAAGCTGGCCTCAAACTTTTGAGCTCAAGCTATCTTCCCACTCTGGCTCCCCAAATGGCTGCAATTACAGGAACATGATGCCACCGAGCTTGGCTTCTCATTTTTGCTCTCGGCTACAACAGCAGGCTTGATGCACTGAGACACCAGCAGCCCCAACAGTGTCTGGCCTCTTCCCTGCTCTCTTGGCTATTCAGCCTAGGCTGTTTTCCCATCGCCCCAGATACTAATCAGGAGACTATCCTGACTGTACAATCACCAGCTAATCAAGAGAATCTACTTGTATCTTTAAGCCTCTGGTTGCTTTGTTTGTGTACCAGTATGGAGATTAAACCAGGACCTCAAGCACTCTTATGACTGAATCCTATCCCAGTGTTCCTCAGACAGGATCTCACTAAACTAAGTTGGCCTTGCACTCTCCTATAACCCAGGCAGGCCTTGAACTTTTAATCCTCCAGCTTTGGCATCCCAAGTGCATAGGATTACAGACCTGTACCAAGTCTAAAATGCCTTTATTTTTTTTTTTTAAATTTATTTATTTATTATATGTAAGTACACTGTAGCTGTCTACAGACACTCCAAAAGAGGGAGTCAGATCTTGTTATGGGTGGTTATGAGCCACCATGTGGTTGCTGGGATTTGAACTCCGGACCTTCGGAAGAGCAGTCGGGTGCTCTTACCCACTGAGCCATCTCACCAGCCCCTAAAATGCCTTTAATAATACTGATTTCCTAGGTGACCACAGTTTTGGGGAAGTGGATGTTTTATTACATGTTTATACCAGCAGATCTGGTGAAGTGTACTTGTGGGTATATTTTCTACTTGCTGTCTCTCCAAAGGGCAGGTAAGGAGCACAACTGCTCTAATTCTTCCTGATAGCAGTGTCACATCTGCTGAACTTAGCCTTTAGCCTCTAACACTGTGAGCCAGCAGATGCCTGTCTCACCATCCTAAATACCTTTCTTGGCCCACATATGTCCAAAAGACTCCCAGAACCAGGAGAGAAGACCCTATGTTCTCATCTATAAATACCTCTTATACTTGACTGCATTTTATGAGCATAAAAGGAAATATCACAAATCATCCTATACACAGTGGAGCAGTGTCTGGGAGTCATAGAAAGCTCTCTAAGTCTTGCTTTTAACTGGAGCCCTTTTGAGGAGAAGAAAGGCCACTGTGCTGCACACACAGGCCTGCACACTGTCATGTTCCATTCTCACAATAACCCTATGAAATAAACACTCACAGCTTAGTCATTTACCTGAGGGCACAACACACAACTGGAATCAAGTCTAACATGGGACATCAAAGGCCACACTCTCTAAAGGACTCTTTCCTGTGCTGTGTTAGGAAAGAATGCTGGTGTGCGTGTGTGTGTGTGTGTGTGTGTGTGTGTGTGTGTGTGTGTGTGTGTTGCTTCCCTCCTAGTTTATTAGGCAAGGCAGGGTTTCTGTTGCACTGTGTTCTCTGGGGTGGTCTCCCTCTCCTTCCAGCCCCCACAGGAGTCTTGTGACTACAGGAATGCACTGCTGCACCTGGCTTCCAGGGTCATGAAGCTTGTGCAGCTAGGACTTGCCTTCACCCACTTAACATCTTCAAGTACTGTTGAATACTGCTGAATGAATAACCCTGAGTATTAAATGAGCTAACAGATAAATTGAATTATAACTAGTCATCTACTTTCCCTTTCCTATTCTTGAAATACACACAGTGAAATACACCCATCTTAAGACTACAATCAGTTCCTAAGCCAAATATAGACCTGTTGAGCTACCACCAAAACTAAAATTAAGAACATTTGTTCCCAGCGCTCGGGAGGCAGAGGCAGGCAGATTTCTGAGTTCGAGGCCAGCCTAGTCTACAAAGTGAGTTCCAGGACAGCCAGGGCTACACAGAGAAACCCTGTCTCGAAAAACCAAAAAAACAAAAAGAACATTTGTAGTAGTTCATGCCTTTTACCTCCCAAAAAAGGGTTTGAGAGTGTGCATGCACACCCCCTTTAATCACTCTCTCACTCATACACATACACACACACACACACACACACACACACACACACACACACACACACACCGGTGCCCTCAGATGTCAGAACAGGACTTTGGATGCCTTGAACATGATAAGAGTTATGAATGGCTGTGTGAACTCCATGTTGGTGTTGGGAAGTGAATCCAGGAGTAAGAACAGTCACTACTCTAGCCCTGACCTGGTTGGCTGTATGGTATGCCATTCTTCTCATCTGATAACATTATATTTCATATACACTTTCCAGCTTTAAGTTCTACCTTTTACATTTTTCCATTTACTTGCTCATATGATACTTTCTACTAAAATCACTGACCATATTTCTAACTCATCGAGCTACATTATTGATTACTGCATTGTATACTCCTTCTGAGATGGTGGGAGGGCAGAACAGATGGCTCAGTGGGTGAAGGCACGAACATAACACCATGCTTCATGAACAAGCTGCATCCTTTAGGAGGGATGTTTCCTGACTTCCACACATGTTCATGTACATGCATGCACATACTAGCATGTGCACGCACATGTGATACGATTTTTTTTTTTTTTTAATGTTTGAGATAGGGTCTTACTATATTGCCCTGGCTGGCCTGGAGTTTGTTATGTAGACTAAACTAACCTCAAACTCAGAGGCCAGCTTGCCTCTGCTTCCTAATTGCTGAAATTAAAGGCTTGTGACACCAAGCCCAGACTTTTTTTTAAAAAAGATAATGCTGTGCTTTGTTCTAAACCCCTCAGGTCTGGATTCAAAAACACAGAGGGGAAGCAGGAAGGAGAGGGCAGAAAGAGAAGCTATTGTACTGGCAACTATTCAGGTACTGCCGTCTACTCATTTTTTGTTCAACCTGCCATCAAGAGCCCTACAAAGGCTGCTCATGCTTCTCTGTGGACTTTACCTGTCAATTTTAACTAGATAAACTTACATCTAGCCCGATGTCAGCAAGATCCACTGACTACAGTGCAACGCATCTTTGAGAATTCAGGCCAGCTTGGGCAACACAGAAAGTTCTTGTCTTGAGCGAGTGTGGGAGTAGAGGTGGGGAGATAGTGAATTTATTAAGCAACAGATGGCTTAATGCCCACACTGTTTCCTCTCCAGGTAACAGAAGGCTGAGTAACTCATTACACATATGCACCAAGTTCTGGTTCCCCCTTGGAATAGAATTTGATTTTTGTCAGTTCCATTTTTCCAGCCTTACCTTCACAAACTTCCCGGATCCTACTTTTCTACCTTAACCTCCAGTCTGCCCTTAGTTCTCTTTCCTATTGTGCTTTTTGGTTCGATTCACTTTGCACAAACTCTGCCTATAAAAACCACCCAAGCCATTTTCTCAACTAAGCCCATCTATCCACCAAATCAATCAACATATGTCCAACTACATCTCTCTGAATATACGTGCACTGAACCCAAGTAAACATGTTAGCTATATTAGCAGACACATATGTTATGTCTAGTCCCTTACTATTTAATTAGTAACTGTTTTCCATTTAGGATCTTATTCCCCTCAAATCCCTGGAGCTGTGCTTTTCTTTGGGAAGCAAAACGAATGAAATGTAGTCCCTGTCATCAAGGAACTTCCAATGATGACCACAGATCTCTATGAGAAGGTGGGCAGGTGTACGTAGGTAAAGAGAGATATGAGAGGGAGGCCCATGCAGAGACCAGGACAAGAAAACAACCTCAGCGAGACATATTAGCTGCACAAGGGCACAAAGCCCAAATACGAAGAGGGAAAGCATAGGTCCAAAGCTCTGGGATTGCTTACTACATCTCTTACCTAGGGTGATTTGAAGGCTAGAATTATTCTCCTAGTACACTGATTTAAATATAAAGAAAAAAAACAACAATGTAGTAACTTACACAGCACCACAAAAGGTGGGGTTACTAGGCCCAGCACCAGATCAGATCAGCTCACAGATAAACTCAAAGAGGGCAACCACAGAAAACAGGATGTACTCCAACGCTGCACTGATTTTCATGCTTTCAAGAAACAACACTGGCCGGGCGGTGGCGGTGCACGCCTTTAATCCCAGCACTTGGGAGACAGAGGCAGGTGGATTTCTGAGTTCGAGGCCAGCCTGGTCTACAAAGTAAGTTCCAGGACAGCCAGAGCTACACAGAGAAACCCTGTCTCGAAAAACAAACAAAAAAAAAAAAAAAAAAAGAAAAGAAAGAAAGAAACAACACTGTAGTCCAGCTGTGGTGGCATACACCTATAACCCTAGCGCTTGAAAAACTGATGCAGCAAGTTTGAGGCTACCCTATATGACAATGGTAACTTCAGGTCAGCTTGAACACAGTAAGACTTTGTCTCAAAAGGAAGGACGGAACAAAGGCAAGAAGGAAGGCTGACTAGCTGGCTGGCAGTACACTGTTTCTCTGAAATGCACTCATCCCTAACAGTAAGTGCAATTCCGTATGAATTAAGGGTGGAAGACGGTCTAGATGCAAGAAGACTTCCTTTTTGGTCCTTCAAATTACAGTCAGTCTTCCACATCCAAGGACTCCTATCTGGAGGAGAGCCAATGAGATGGTTCAGTGGGCAAGGGTATTTGCCACCAAGCCTGATGACCCGAATCCCAATACACAGGAACTCCATGATGAGAGCACTGACCACACACCCACACTATACAGGAACTCCATGATGGAGAGCACTGACCACATACACACATACTCACACACACACACACACACACACACACACACCTGCAAGTCATATTATGACCTAAACAAAAGCACTGTGACACATGCACACATACATACACACACACACACATTTTTAAAAGTCAAAAAATATTGTGAGGACATATGTACCAGTGATGTCCATGTCTAGACTCTTCCTTTATCATTATTCCCTAAAGCAGAACAACTTACACAGCCCGTCCACTGCACATTTAACACTGACAGTTAACACTGGTTGGTTTAAAGTGCACAGGGCATGTGTGTAGCGACATGGAGACAGGGAAGAGAGAAGATGCTGAAAGAAATCCTTTTGACACCAAGGACAACGAAACATACTAAAGCAGTTTATTCCAACAGGCATAGGAAATGGCAGGTTGAGGTTAACAGCACAAAAGCCGTCCAAATAGCACTCCACCTTTACAGAGGGATCAAGATGAAACAAAGTTGTCACACCCTACC
Source organism: Mus pahari (assembly GCF_900095145.1). NCBI lineage: Eukaryota > Metazoa > Chordata > Mammalia > Rodentia > Muridae > Mus > Mus pahari. Next base: position 5,656,134 of record NC_034606.1, on the reverse strand, counting down.
CTTACAATACCATTTACACTATACAGAGAAGTGTTTCCGCTCTGCATGTCAAAATGTTACCCTTCAGAGCAGAAGCATCTTAGTCATAACTGGGAGAGGGAACTTGTTCCTAGCTTGTTTAATTGTCTCTAGCAACTAAAGGAGAGCTTACCTTGCAATATTTCCAAGATCTATATGAGATCTAGAACTGACAAACTATGTATTATCAATAAATACACCTTAACTTTTTCAAATTTTTAGGTGAAACAGTATTTACTAAAGACTACCTAAGTGTCTTCAGTACATTTAGATATGAAAGAAAGCAATCTCTAATCAGTTTTGTTTATAAACAGCTATCTTGTCAACCCAGTTGTCAAGAAATAAGTTTGCAAACGGAGAGCCTTGCAGACACCTATCAACAAGCAGGAAAGACCCAAGGCATGTTAGGACCAGCAGAGCAGATTTCAGTCACTACCCCAGCCTGCTGTCCTCTTGGAATGTACTCAAAACCCAAATATTGGAGATGGAGAAAGTAGCCCTGTTGGCAGGGTACTGGCCTAGAAAGCCTGAAGCCCTGAGCTCTACCCCCAACACCTCATAAATTATGTGTGGTAGCACACACCAGTATGCCTAGCACCTGGGAAGTAGAGACAGGAGGGTCCAAAGTTCAAGGTCATCCTTGATTTTATATATAGTTTTAGTTGAGACCAGCCTAGGTTACATGAGACTCTCAAAAAAGAATAAAAGAAAGTCACTATACAAAATACCATGTTGGAAAGTACCTAGTAATTTCTGGTAAAGCTATTATACTTGAATTGGCACACTGGCCAACAAGTGCAACCTGTCCATCATTGAAAGCCATTAACTAGAGCTCTCAGCCTGGGAAGGTGACTTGCCTTTAGAATCTCAGCATCTAGGAGACTGGAAGATAAGAGTTTGGGGCTAGCTTGGACTTTATAGGGAGCATGAGGCCAACCTGGGCCAGTGTGAAACCCTAGCTTATAAAACAAAAACAACAGGGCCAAGGAGATGGGTCAGTTGGGTAAGAGCCCTAGCTGTTCAGCTTGGGAATCCAAGTTCTATCCCCAGAACCTGAGTAAAAGGGCGGCCTGGGCGGCACACAGTTGTGATCCCAGTACAAGATGAGAGGCAATGACAGGAGACTCACCTAGAAGCCTACAAATCAGCCACCCTGGTGTACACAGTGCAGCAGAAACCACAGAAGAAATCAATTTTCAAAGTTGTCTTCTGACCTCCACACAACCCATACCTCATGAACCCCTGAGCCCAGCTCTCAGGACTTCCCTTTTATTTGGGGCTGGTCATTTATATAACCATATGATCTCTCAGATATAATACGTTCAAGTCTGAAATTCAAGTTAAAGGTCTAAAATCAGGGCTAGGGACATGGCTAACCTATAGAATGCATTCCTGTCTAGCTACACACAAGACTCTTGATTCAATTCCTCACATCACCTCCCTTAAAATAAAAACTGCTTCAAGGACAACACATACTGAATCATGAGTAATGAAAAGCACTTCAATGTTAAACAATTTAGTGACAAATTCCTCTACAGCAGATGCTTCATTGCTCCTTTAGAGCAGAGAACAGTTAATGAAGGTATCTGTCCAAAGTCATAGCTAGTAACTATACTGAGACTGATGGAAATCTATTTAAGTTCTCATGCAGTTTAAAATATTAAAATGTGTTTCTCCAGTTAATAGTAAAAACCATTAAAAAAAAACTGAACTCACAAAAGTATTACTCTTATTTTCTGTATCTTCAATGTTGAATATTTGCCAAAGTATGTAATAACAGTGCATGCTTATCTGTCTCTGTGAGAAATGCACAGGACTATTTCAAGTACTAATCAGAACTTGGTGGACAGATGTGTCTAAACATGGGAGAATTTTGTCTAAAATAATGTTAGCATTATAGTTCAGAAGCCCCAAACTGGCACAACCTCAAGGGCAAGGTTAATAGGCCAGGGGCCGGAGACAGCTCACCAGTTAAGAGCATTTGCTGTTCTTGCAGAGGAACCAGGTTCAGTTCCCAACGCTCCTCTCAGCTCACAACCACCATCCAGTTCCAGGGGATCCAACGCCCTTTTCTGGCTTCCGAAAGTACCAGGCACAAGTGGTATATATAACATACATGCACACAAAACACTTAGACACAAAATAAAAATAATTTATTTTAAAAAGTTAATGTGCCAGCTAATTGTGTTAACTTATAAATAACCTCTTTATTCAGTCTGCTTTAACTGCTTAGGAAATGCCCACTTCTTCCTACTCCTCAACATGGGTCGTAATGTGTATGTAGCCTTGGCTGACATTGAGATTCTCATGCCTTTGCCTCACAAGTACTGAGATTAAAGGTGTGCATCACAAATGGCATCAACCTCTTTCTATAAAATGTTCACCCAACATTGTATTTTCAAACGTCCATCATGTTCCTCACTTCAGATGCATATCTAAGGAGACTCTTTATCCTGCTATAACAGAAGCAACTCTCCTCCACTGACTACTGGACTCAATTCTCTGAACTCATGTGTGTGCATGCATGTGCGTGTGTGAACAACAAGTACATTTCCCAGTGGAGAATGCTGTTTCATTGCCTTGCTTACAGATGAGAGAGGAGTTCAGTGATGCAGGACTGTAATACAGAACTTAGGAGGCACAGGTAGGAGGCACAGGTAGAAGGACCGGGAGTCCAGGGCTCACTTTGGTTTAACGACTAAACTCTTTCCAAGAACACCATGCTAATGCTGTCTTAACCCTGATAATAGTGGGTGTGTGGTGGCACACACCTTTAGTTCCAGCTTGCAGAGGCAGAGACAGAGAAGCAGAGAGGCAGAGAGGCAGAGAGGCAGAGAGGCAGAGAGGCAGAGAGGCAGAGAGGCAGAGAGGCAGAGAAGCAGAGAGGCAGAGGCAGAGGCAGAAATATGTAGATATAAATAAATGATAATCTAATA
>NC_034606.1:5625807-5652449 GCF_900095145.1 Mus pahari | reverse complement strand
TCAGTGGGTAAGAGCACCTGACTGCTCTTCCGAAGGTCCGGAGTTCAAATCCCAGCAACCACATGGTGGCTCACAACCATCTGTAACAAGATCTGACGCCCTCTTCTGGAGTGTCTGAAGACAGCTATAGTGTACTTACATATAATAAATAAATAAATCTTTAAAAAAAAAACTTATAAACATAAAAAAATGTATGAACACGCACATGCCAGCACTGAGGAGGCAGAGGCAGGCCGATTTCTGGATTGGAGGACAACCTCATCTACATAAAGAAACCCTGTCTCAAAAAAAAAAAAAAAAAAAGTAAAAAAAAAATAAATACACACAGAGAGAGAGAGAGAGAGAGAGAGAGAGAGAGAGATCTTTAAGTTCGAGGACAGCCAGGGACCCTATCTCCAAAAATTAAAAATAAAATTAAAACAATTAAAAATGTGTGTGTGTGTGTGTGTGTGTGTAAGTCCTGCCCTATTTTAAATGCAGAATAAGAGCGGCCACCTGATAGATCTCAGCACTCAGGATGCACAGTACTATTTCTTGAGACCCGATCTGGCACCTGCAAAGTCACCAGAAGACAAGAGGATCCTGTAGTTTTGAGCAGAAAACAAGAGGCTCCGACTTGTGTGAGGCACGAGACTCACCTGTTGCCAGACTTAACTGTGATCATCACCTTGAGCACTTTAGCTCACCTTATGGCTCCTTACCTCCTCCAGCTCAACAGTACACAGAAGCCCAAACCACTCTCACAGAAAAGCAATGTGGCTCTGGCTGGCCTGCAGTTCACTCTATCTGCCAGGGCCACAGTCTTCCTCCAGCACCTATAATCTTCACTGGATCCTCTCTGCGTCTAACAGCAACGCCCTGCACAGTCCAACTCCAGCTCTCCCCACGTGCAGGCCTGTCTGTCCACATCCCACCACACCTTTCTCGTTCCAGGCTCCCTGCAAGTTCTGGAAAGGCGGGATCCTCCTCTCACTTCAAGGTCTTGACAAATCCTGTCCCCTCAACCTGGAATGTTCTTTTCACTCCTGCCTGCTCACCCTCTTTTCACACCACCCTCTTCTCAGTCCTGCCCTCAGCAAAGCCAGCTTTGAATCTCCCCCTGGGAACCATCTCTGCACTGCTCCACTACTCCTCCGGAGTAGATTTTACCTGTGTATAAGGTTTTTTGGTTTTTTGACACATGGCCTCACTAGCTTTGGATGGCTCTGCCTCCTAAGTGCTAGGACTAAAGGTCCGTGCTCTATCACACGCCTTATGCGCGGCTATTAAGACCTATCTCCTCTGTATCTGTCTGGAAGCTCTGACAGCAGAGTCCCTGCCTGCTTCCTAAGCCCATAGTATCCGCCACAGAGCATGCCCTGTATGAACAAGTATCACCAGACTTCAAAACTATTTCCCACTTTTCCACAGTGCAGCCGACTACAAGCCTGGCCTTTGGCACCCCTAAAACATGTCTTCTTCTCTCATCAGGCCCTCAAATAATGAGGCTTCCATTGAATAAAAAGTTCTGTTTCCTCCAATCCCACCGACTTGCCAAGACCCAAACTCAAGTTTTCTTCCCTCCAGGATACTTTCCTCCTCTTTCTGTTTTTTACCAGTTCTATACAACTTTGTCTTTCCCCTGTGACTTACCTTCCCACCATCAATGTGAACTTCCAGGGCTGGGCTATTCACACCCGACCATTCCATTCCTGGGGCACCGCTAAGTACTGAGCAGACAATTTTCCCCCTGAGAACATTTTTCCTCTGAAAAGAACACTAGCTTCCCTCTTATGCCTCATAGGTGATTCAGTCTGCCTTATAAGAGACTCTGTCCACCAGTTCCTTTTCGGGGATTTTGCTTAACCTCCCCCAACCCCAATCTAGTGACATGTTTTTAGCTGCCTGTATTCATGTTCCATCCACTTCCTACAATGACCCCCGTGTCCTCTGTGACCGGCCCCTGCCTGCAGTGGGCACCCCTTCCGCCCTGAAAACTGTAATCCCCTCTATTCGCATACAGGCGTAAACACTCAGCGGAGACTGCACACACACACACACACACACACACACACACCCCAACCCAGAGCCTCACCTGAGGCATTCTAGTCTATCACTGTCCACCTTCTCACAAGTGACCAGGACTCGCTGGGACTCCCACCCAAGAAGGACCCGAATGTACAACACTTCTCCCTTCTGCCACTGAGTTCCCCGTCTGGGCCCCCTCGCCCTCCTTCTTCTTCCAAAGACACCAACCCTAGGCCCGGAGATGCGGAGAGCCCGCACCCAGGCCGGTTGCAGGTCCGACGCCACAGTCTAGGCCCCCGCGCCGCCCCCATCCTTCCCCGGCGGCCACTGCAGTGTCAGCTCCCCGCAGGGCTATCGCTCACTGACCCGGGAAGGTGTCTCAGGAGGCGGCGGCGGCGGCGGCGGCGGGTGCGGAGGCAGGAAGCCTGGTAGACGTTAACCGCTCAGCGCGCCATCCCTCCCGGACCTAAGCTCCGGCCTCTCGGCTTCCTCGACCCCTGCGCCCAGAGCGAGTCACGTGCCAGCCGGAGCAGTCAGCTGACCGCGGCGCACGCCGCTCCGCCCACGCGCGCGCACCACGGCGCGCAATCACGACGCGGCCGGGCCTCCGGAGTGGGCGGGGCTGAGAGAGCGCGCAGAGCGGACTTCCGGGTGGGCGGAGCTTGCCGCTCCTCCCGAGGCACCTGCGGTGGCTGGCCAGCCACCAGAACCGTGCTCTCCCACCCCAAAATTACCCACCGGGTTCAGCCATTCAGACTCCCCCAAGCTCCTGCACTGACTTCTGCACTCCAAGTTTTGACAGTCCAGGTTTCAGGAAAATTCTTTTCTAATAACCCACTTCAGTCGTTTCATATTTTTCATCCAATCTGGTATCGCTTTGTTCCATAAAGTGATAAAGTGTTCAGGTTTAGTTACTCAGCACCAAACATTGTTAATCAGTTTTTTTTTAGAATTAACTAGTGGAGTAACCCCTTGCCAGGAACTCCATGTCTGGTTTAGGAGTACCAAAATGGATACAGGAAGTCAAGAAAGGTTTATGGGCAGGGAAACCATCAGCCCTGGGTTCCAGACAAATAGATATCGACCTGCTCTCTCAAACCGTGCACATCTCATTGGTTGGGAAGTTAGGTGGTGCATATCTCAGCATTTTAGGTTGCATAGAGGATTGGGGGAATTGTCTATTTTAATCGTTTTTAAATTTACAGCTTATCAAAGTGAAGCTCCAGAAGTTATGGTTCTGTTTGCACAATGAATGGGCACTCCTGGCTGTTCTTACTAGCAAGTGGAATAATAGATTTTCATTGTCAACTTGATTGGCTTTAGAATTGCTAGGAGACAAGCCTCTGGGAGGGAGTTTCCAGCCAGGTTTAACGTAGGACATTCACCTGGAATATGGGCAGCAACATCTTGAATGATAGGAGCCAACACAGAGTGTTTTTTTTCAAGGCTTAGAGAGATGGCTCCAAGGTTAAGAACACATACTGCTCTCACAGAGGATCTGAATTCCTTACTATCACCCACCTGGAGTGCCTGCCTTGTGACTCCAGCTACCTCCAGGAGATGGCTTCATCTGGCCTCCTGCAGAACCTGTAATCATATGCACTCCCAGAAAGACAAACACTCATACACATAAATACAAATAAAATAAATCTTTTTTTAAAAATGATAAATAGGATCTAGAGAGAGAAGGTTCAACAGGTGACGGGGCACTAGCCACCAAGCCTGATGGCCTGAGTTGTATCCCCAGAACCCACATAGTGGATTCTGCAAGATAGCCTCCCATCTCCACATGCAAGCTGTAGCACCCAGAAATAAATAAGTGTAATAAAATTGTTAAATAAATAATCCATTTTAAAGGAGAAAGCTAAGCATCAACATTCATCTCTCTCTGCTTCCTGACTACCAACACAATGTAACCAGGGCTCTCAGACTCTTCAGAGCTAGTTACTCTCACCACCCTGCCAAACTGTGAGTCAAAAGAAACCTTTCTGTATTCATTGCTTTCCTAATGCTGTGATAAAACACACTCCAGAGAGTCCATTGCCATCACAGCAGGGAAGTGTGGCTGCAGACAGACTTAGCAATCAATAGCTGAGCGCTCAAACCAAACAAATCAAACCAGGAGCAGGAAGCAGAAAGCAAAGGGAAAATGGTATGAGTCTTCGCCCCTTACGGTGACATACTTCCTCCAGCGAGGCCACAGCCGCTAAATTTCCTCAAACAGTCCCACCAAACAGGGACCAAGTATTCGAATTCCTAAGGCTCTGCAGGATGCCTCATTCACCAAACCACAGCTTCCTTCCTTGTTTTTGTCGAGTATTTCATAGCAACAACAACAACAACAACAAAAAAGGCAAGTAATACACAAAATTGTTAGCAAGGAACGGGTTCTTCAGAACGGGTTCTTCAGTCTAATAAACCCGTTTCTTAAGCCTTTGAAATTGGTTTGAAGGATCTGTGTGTGAGAGTTTGGCACTGTGGCCTAGAGCAGCTCTGGGATGCTGTATGGACAGTTTAATGAGCCATAATGAGTGGGGTCCCGAAGACCAGAATGCCCACAGGAATAAAGGAAGTCTGGACTCACTAGGTTTCTGAAGGAAACAATGATTTCACTGGGAATCAGACTAGAAGTCCTTTGTATCCGATTCTGGAAAAGAATTTGGCTGCATTCTAGCTCTGTCCTGAAATCTTAAGTTTCAAGTTTTAAGGTACAGGTCAAAGTGGTGGACTAAGTTATTTGGCAAGGGATTTCATGACGGTATAACATCCAGCCTGTAGAATGGTTACTGCTTGCTGAACTCAGCTTTTAATCAGGAAGAAGAAATTTATGAAATATGCACTTTGATTGAAGGATCTTGAACACACTTCAAACAACAGATAAGGTAGATGCAGAGAAAGCAGATATTCCATTGATACCTCGTTTACAAAAATACAAATTGAAGGAACTCTGGCCAGTCCCACTCCCCCCCCCATGGTGACCATGGCGACCAAGGTGAGTGTGGCTCTGACAGACCTTGCCTTTATCCCCAATTCCCTGCTAAAATCTATTAGATTACATTCTTGAAGCCAGCCACTAGGGTCTAGTCCCTATTTGGCCAATTCCTCCTCCAGAGGCTGACTACCAAGGTCCAGCAGAGGTTCTGAAGTATTGAAGTCCAGCAATCAAAAGCCCTAACAAATAAAGGGTGAGGGGAGCAGGGCATGGTGGTGCATACTTGTAATCCCAGCTTTTGGGAGGCAGAGATGGTCAGATCTCTGTGAGTTCTAGGTTGGCCTGATCTACACAGCAAGTTCCTAGACCAGGTGAAGCTACACAGTGAACACTGTCTTAAAAGGGGGTGTGGTGGGCAAAATGGATAACAGGGTAAAAGTACTTGCCACCAAGCTTGATAACCTGCTTTTAACTGCCCGGACCCCCTGGTCCAAGGAGAAAACTGACCCCCTCAAGTCTTCCTCTGATCTCCACTGCACACATGTGTACATGATGAGAGTACACATGTGCAAAGTAAGTAAGTAATTATAAATTTTAAAACTTTTAATTTTAGCTTAGTTATATCAGCTAGGCAAGGTGGTTCATACCTGTAATCCCAGCACTAGGATACTAAGGCAGGAGGATTGCTGTGAGTTTGAGAGTAGCCCTAACTATATATCAAGGCCCTATCAGAAAAAAACTAAAACCTAAATAATAAATAACTACATAGGTAGGTAGGTAGGTAGATAGATAGATAGATAGATAGATAGATAGATAGATAGATGAAATGTCACACTTAGGTACCCTGACACCTGTCTTTTATAGCACTTGGGAGGCTGAGGCAGAAGGATCACAAGTTTTAAGCCAGCCTCGGCAGCTATGCGACTATGTCTCAAAAAAAAAAAAGGAAAAAGCTGGGCTTAGTGATAGAGCTACTATAAAGGCTAAGGCAGGAAGAATGGGATTTCAAGACCTGCCAAGACTACAGAGACAGTGCAAGGCCAACCTAGGCAACTTAGTGAGATACTGATTGAATATATAATAAAAGGTGAAACAAATGTTTGACTCTGGATATAGCTCTGTAGCAGAGCATCTTCACAGGCCCTGGATGATTCAACCCTCAGCACACCAAACAAACAAACAAACAAACAAGTCTTTGCAACATCAAAAGATAAATTGCCAGGTTTTTAGTTTGTTGACTATGTTTTAAGAAGTAAGTGTTCTATACATAGAGCTATTATCTTTTTTGTTTTGTTTTGTTTTGCAGTTGTTATTGTTGTTTATTTGTTTGAGGCAGAAAGTCATATTATAACAGGCTTACCCAGAACTCACTATGTAGCTAGCTCTGGCTGGCCTTGAAATTGTGGCACTGTTCTGTGTTTGTCTTCCTAGTGCTGGGGTCTTCTCACCTCTTTCCAGTCCTTGTCACAGAAATATCATTTGTTTGTTTGTCCGTTTATTTGTTTGTTTTTTGAGTTCCGATTTCTTTGGGTGTCCTGGAACTCACACTGTAGACCAGGCTGACCTCAAACTCAGAGATCTGCCTGTCTCTGCCTCAGTGCTGACACTAAGGGTGTGTGCCACCACACCCAGCTAGAACTGGCAACTCTTCAGATGCTGAAAGGATTGTCATTTAGCATGCAGAAGTATTACCATGAAGTCATGCACTTTAAGCAGTCCTTCTAGAAGGCTTCTATCTGGGTTTCAGCTAGACACCTAAAGATGGCTTTCTGGCCTTCAAGCATCTTGCTCCTGTAAAGTGGTTTGGATGCTTGTCTCCATGACAGCTTAGAGTGCACAACTTTCTTCTCTTCTGTATTCTTTTCCTCCAGGTAGCTGCTGAAGTTTACAGGTTGCCTGTTGTGGTAGTTTGAATAAGAATACCTGCCATAAGTTCATACGGTTGAATGCTTAGTTACTAGGTGTGGCCTTGTTGATGGAAGTGTTTCACTGAGGGTGGATTTTGAGGTTTCACAAGCGCACACTGGGCCCAATCTCTTTTGAGTCAATTTTAAAGTCTTCTATTAATGACATAAAAAACCTCAAGTGCATCCTAATTTCCCCTGTATCATCTGTCACCCATGAATGGACATCAAAATTCTAGTGCAAGTGTTATGATCTAAGGAACTGTCACCATGAAGTCACACCATGCAACAGATCTCAGTTTGGAGGTTTATTGGGGAGGGGGTATACAGAGGCTGCCTCTGGGCAAGGGTGGAGGTAAGAAGAGAACAGGAGAGGCGGGATGGGCCTTTTACAAGTGGTTGTAGCGCATGCGCATCTGGGAGGATATTAAACTGGTGACAGAGGGAAAGTGTCACATCTTGGTAGCTAGTGATGAGATGCCTGCAGTCAGTACTGAAAGGGCAGAAAAGGGACAGAGGAACAGGAATCGCAACATCTCCCTTTTTTGGATCCTAGTTGGCAATTGCTTAGATTATCGAGAGACATAAAGTGGGAGTGGGATGAAGAGTATCAGGTAAAACATGAACATTTCTGATAACCAGCCATTGCTGAGGGCCATTGCTGGAGAGCTGATAGAGCAGAGAAGGAAAACAATAAATCCAGAAAAACAAGTAATTTTAGTTCTGGGAACTAAGTTACTCTGGTTTTGAGAATTATAATTATTTAACCAAAATAGAGGAGCTTTTTAAAAATGATGTGACCACAGTTTGTTTATCCTCAAACATAAACAAGATGATTTGGGGAAATACTCGGCTCAGTACCTAGGGAACACATGCAGTAAAACTATGGTCCAACATCTCTTCCCAAACTCATGCTGAAATTAAATTACCATTGCAGAAATGATGACAGGTAAGACCTCTAGGGTTCCTAGCACTTGGGAGGCAGAGGCAGGTGGATTTTTGAGTTAGAGACCAGCCTGATCTACAAAGTGAGTTCCAGGACAGGGCTACACAGAGAAACCCTGTCTCGAAAAACCAAAAAAAAAAAAAAAAAAAAAAAAAAAAAAAAAAAGACCTTTAAGGTATGAGTCATCTAGTGGATTTGTTAGTTTTATGTCAGCCTGATACAAGCTGGAGTTATTTGAGAAGAGGATCACTCAGTTAAGAAAATGGCTGTAGACACGTTCTTGATAATGATGGATGTGGGAGTACTGTAGCACCGTGGGTCGGTCTGATGCTGCTCTTTTTTTTTCTTTTTACAGATGATAAATTCTGTACCCCAAGATCTGGATGCCCAAGATCAACAGATACTCATGTATACCAGCTTTTATTGACTAATCCTTGTCCTCCAAGTTATCTGTGAGACCAAATCATGCCTTTAATCTACTCAGGAGGCAGAGGCAGGTAGATCTCTGCGAGTTCAATGCCAGCCTAAATCATGACTCTAAGTCAGTAGACAAAGATTTCAGAGACACCAGAGATCTTCCAGTCACCCATACAAGTCTTAAGAGTTTTTAATCCTTCTGCTTTGGGTTTATATTAGCTTCTTCCTACTCACAGAAACTGAAACTGAACTTATTTTCCAAGGCTTACGTCAAAGTCTAAAATTATCCTATTGTAGGACCCCCTTTTGGGGACCCCCACTTGAGTCTCGGGAAAGGGCCCACCCAAGGAAACACGAGAGACCTTCTTGATGAAAAAACACGAGGTAGTTTAATGGCAGAGGTCTAGGCTGATATGTATCTCACACAGGAGACAGAGGAATCAACCATGAGGCTCGAAAGTTAGGGTTTTAATAGAAAGAGGGTCGGAGGCTAGGGGGAATTGGCACGGTTGCACCCAATTGACTCATTTGAACATCAGCAAAAACGATTACACATTAGCAGAATGGTACGTGCAAGTCAGGATGTCAGGAGACCCGAGGGTCGGAAACTTATCTAGGTCAGCGGAACATTTGGTTAACATGTAACTTCAAACTATGTCAGGAGGGCACCGGGCAGAAAGAGGTGCCAGATGACTGATGACTCAGCCAAGATAGCCCAGACAAGTTCCTGCATTTTTCTTCTATCTTTATGGCCAGTCAGCCCCAGGAATTTTTTTTTAACTTTCTTTTTTTTAAGATTTATTTATTTATTATATGTAAGTACACTGTAGCTGTCTTCAGACACTCCAGAAGAGGGTGTCAGATCTTGTTACAGATGGTTATGAGCCACCATATGGTTGCTGGGATTTGAACTCCGGACCTTCGGAAGAGCAGTCGGGTGCTCTTACCCACTGAGCCATCTCACCAGCCCCCCAGGAATGTTTTAACAAGGGGCCTGCCCGGACGTGCCTGGGCCTGTTCCACTATGTTCTCAGCCTCAGGCTTCTAAGCTTGCAAACAACATTTTCTTTGGACTATTTGACATAAGTTACATATATCAGGCCTCAAATTTTATCTTAAATTTCATTTCCCTTCATTCCCCTCTTTTTCTCTACTTAATAATTCTAATCCTAGAATTCTAAAGGTTATCTTCTTCTTGAGGACTCAGAGTCTGATATTGCTGCCTAAGTACCATGAGCTATACTGTATTAATTCTGTCTCTAACAAAGGCAACTAGTCGATTAATCAAGCAGGGTCCAAAAGTTAAGAGCAAAAGAAGAATTATCAGTGGCCCAGTGATGGCTGACAACCGAGTGGTCAGCCTGGGGGAGCCGGTGAACCAGGATTCATACCATCCTTGGTGGGCTTTTCCATACTGTTTTCTTCTCTCTAGTCTTTTTTTTTTTTTTTTTTTTTTCGAGACAGGGTTTCTCTGTGTAGCCCTGGCTGTCCTGGTATTTTTTTTTTTTTTTTTTTTTTTTTTTTTGAGCCTCTGCATGGAATCCCTAATTACACCTGTGTGATCTGCATAGAAGCAACACTCTTCCTTTAGAGCTGCACAGAGGCCCCCTTCTTTAACGAATAAGAGGTCTAAGCCTCTCCTGTTCTGCAACATGACCTCAGAAAGGGAGGTTAGGGATTTTTTCCAAGGCGCTGACAGATTTTTGTATAGCCTCAATTTCTTCATTAACAGCCTCACATAATGCAGGGAGATGTTGGTCTCGTGTGATCAGGGCAGCAGTACCAGTGCCAATTCCCGCTGCCACTCCTGCTCCCAGGAGCATAGCTAGAGTGAGAGTAACTGGTTCTCGCCTGCACCTAGTCACCTGATTATCAAAATGATCTTCTAGTCCCTCAGGCTCATGGTAGTAAATTCTGGGCAATAGCTGAACTAATACACAAAAATCGCCAGAATCATTGAAAATACCAGTAGCTATGCACGGGGTGAACCCTGTGCTGCAGGCCCACCATCCCCCGTTAGGGGCCAAGTAGAAATTAGTGGAGGTGTGAACTTGAATGGTCTGATTACAGAGGTGCTCATATTTCGGGGGCACTGTCCCTACACAGGTACCCTGCCCGGTCACTTCGGTCAGGGTCAGTCTGCCCGTGCCTCCCCAGTCACAATTAGAGTGACTAGTAGTATCGTTAAAGCTCAGGCTGGTGGCAATTCCCTCATAATAAGGTGGCCCTACTGACAAGCAGAGCCAACAAGAATTTGTTTCATTTCGCCTGGTGTTATTGAGGGCCCGGTATGCCCCCAAGATCAAATTGAAGAGCTGGTCCCCGGTCATCGGGGCAGGCTCAGTCCGAGGTTTTGAGAGCACAGTTGGAGCAGTGACAGTATTGGGGGTGGTACCAGGACCCAGGGAGGGTGCCACTGTGGGAGCCAAGGAGGTGTAAGTGAGCCCTGGTCAGATAGCACCTTATTGGGACCAACAGGCTGCCCCGGCAGAGTCTCAACTTTAAGTCTAATTTGGAAAGTGAATCCGGGATTCATTCCAGACACATAGTACCTTAATCCCCACATTCTGACTTTATCCCAGTCTCCAAACTGTTTTCCCTTCTGTGTGAATTCTGTGCAAAGGGGCTGGCAATGGCCACTGTTATAACACCTGTTCCATGGGTCACCAGTCCAATTTCTGCGGACCGTGATGAGGTCCCAGGTGGAGGAGGGATTCCCATACGCCTGCCCTGTGGTCTCACACCCCCATTCTCTGCAAAAGAAATGATCTGACCCTCTGCATGTTTTCACTGCGTTCCTCTCTCCCCCATCCCTGGGACACACATAAAACTCACTGTTCGCCATGTCATCTCTAGCTTTTGCGAAACAACATCCAATCTTTCCGTAGGAAATCTGGTCATTGCAGGCGGAATAATCTGAATTGAGTGGCTTAGTCCGCTTAGAAGTTTCCGGGTCAGTGTTGGGGATATCCCATGAGTCTAGCCCAGCTGCCAGGGCACAGGCATCGGGGGTTAGCGCAGGCCACCAAGTGGTGGGGGTGGCATCTTTAGTGAGACTCCAAGCAACTTCTCCTGCTTGGAACAACACCTGCCAAGTCAATCTTTTGGGGCGTGTGGGTTACTTGCCCTTGTGTTGCCTACGATGCAAACGAAGCTTAAGAGGATTGTCAGTCTTTTCCAGGGTCCACTCATTTTGGTCAGCCTCAGGGGGTGCCTTCTTAACGTGAGACGCATGCATACAGGTTGGGATTCCTTCCACTTTAATGGCAGTAGGCATTGTCAGCAGCACCAAGTAGGGTCCTTTCCACCTTGCCTCTAGGTTCCCCGCTCAATGTCTCCTCACCAGGACAGTGTCTCCTACTTCAAACTGATGTGGCGCCTGTGTATCACCAGCAACATAGGCTTCTTTTAACTGTTCCCAGACCTCTTTTCTTACAATTTCAAGAGCCTTGAGCCGAGCTAAGAGGCTAGAGGAGGGGATGAAGGATGCATCCAGGCAAGTTTTACTCCCTACTGTCACATAGATGGGTGGGGGTACCCCATATATTAATTCAAAGGGTGTAGACCAGAGGTTCCGGGAGTATTCCGAGCCTTGAATAAAGCATAAGGGAGAAGGGCTGTCCAATCATTTCCGCCAATTTCTAAGGCCATTTTGGTTAGGGTCTCTTTTAGCGTTCTGTTCATTCTCTCTACCTGTCCTGAACTCTGGGGTCAGTATGCTCAATGTGACTTCCAATTTACCGCCTTTGTCCCTATCTACTACTGCGGCCAGAACCCAAGTCAGAGCCTTTTCCTGTCTTTTGTCCTTCCTGTCCTCGTCTTCTCTCCTCTCTCTCTTTTCTCTTTCCAGCTTTTCATCCTCCATCTCTCTCTTATGATACACTTTCTCAGCCTCTCTAACCACATCCCTTATAGTATAGTCCTGCAATCCCTCAATCCTCCGCAACTTTTTTCTAATGTCAGGGGCCAACTGCCCAATGAAGGCCATCATCACTGAGGCCTGCTGCCCCTCAGACATAGGGTCAAATGGGGTGTATCTCCTGTAAGCCTCCATGAGCCTCTCCAAAAAGACTGAGGGGGGGCTCAGTCAGTTATGCATAACTTCCCTTACCTTAGCCAAATGTGTAGGCCTGCAAGCAGCACCTCTGAGCCCCGCCACTAGAGACCTGCGGTAATTGGACAGCCGTTCCCTACCTTGTGCCGTGTTATAGTCCCATTGAGGGCAGGTTAGAGGGAATCCTTCATCTATTTCTGCTGGCATCTGGACAGGGTGTCCAGCACCATCCCGGACCTTTTTCCGGGCTTCTTGGAGGACTCTCTCTGTCTCCTCCGTGGTGAACAGGGTCTGCGAAAGCTGCTGACAGTCATCCCCAGTTGGCTGATGAGAATACATCAGCGATTCGACCAGGCCTTTAAGCCCTGCAGGGTTTTCTGAAAAAGGAGGGTGATTGACTTTCCAGTTATAGAGATCAGAGGAAGAAAAAGGCCAATACTGTAAAGGTGTAAATCGTTCTGGTTGACCGGGGGAGTTCCAACAGCCCTGAGGGGAAGCGCCATGGTTGAACTGGCTGGGCCCTCAGGAGTGGCTCCCTGTTGGCTCCTTGTTCCTGCTGAGGGACCTCCTCCCCCGGTCCCTGGGGCTGGGATCAGGGGTGGGGCTGAGGGAGCTGAGGTTTGTGGTGCAGGTTGGGGGACTCGAGGGTAGGGTGGAGGCTGCTGGGAGTCGGGCCACTCAGAGGGTTCTTCCATCTCTGGGTAAATCTGGAGGGGGGGCACCGATGGTGTGCTGCGCTTGCCATCTCCTTCAGGCTGAGGTTTCATTTTCTCATTTGCAGCACTTTCCCGGACAACTAGGATCATAGTACCAGGACACAGAGGCGGTAGGAATGGGCGAACCCACGGGGGTAGAAATCATGCCAAGTCCTCCCACACCGTGATGTACAGTTGCTGGTCCGGATGGGATCCTGGTCTTTCCTGGAAAACAACAGCCTTCACGGCCCTGTTGGTGGGTAGATCAAAAGTTCCCTCGGGTGGCCAGCCTACCCCAAAGGCGGGCCATTCCGAGATACAGAAAGCTAGCCAAGGCTGCTTCTTGACTGTCACTGATAAATTCTGTCCTCTCGCCCTAACGTCTGTCCAATGGTCCTTAGTCAGAGACAAAGGGGTCGACACAGTCTGTCCCATAGTAAAAATTAGGAACAGAGATGCAGAACTCAGAGAGCAATGGGACGGAACAAGTCGTTCCCAAGGTGATAGGTGGGACAGGGTGTGGGGGGAGTGCTTTAAGGAAAGCTCAGTTTAGTGGGCAGGTGTTCGTCTCCAAGTCTCCATCCCTGTAGAGACAACAGACATCATGCTTCACTCCGAAACTGGGGAAGCAAATAAACCAGTTCCTCTTTTTACAATAGAAAGGAAGGAGGGGAGAATGCTGTGTACAACTGTAATTCCTGAAGCTGAAGCAAGTGTTCAGAGCCAGTGTTAACTAGTTTTAAGACCCTGCCTGAAAAACAAAAAAAAACACCAAAGGGATGCTCCCACACACCTCACATATCCCCTTTACAGTACAGAGTTCCTGTTTCTGGAAAACAAAAGCAATTTAAGAGCTGGTTATTACCTAGGAATGTCAAATATGTGGGTTTCACACTAAACCTGTGACATCCTTTCATACAATTCAGTACTGGAAAATTAACAGTTTAAATCTCTCTTTGACCCGTGCAGTGCGAGGGAAAGCATCTAAAACCAAAACAAAACAAATAAGAAAAAAACCTCTACATTCAGTTACACCAGGTTAGAACACTGCGATTTACGTAATAAATATTAGTTAATAAATATAACTTATAACAAGAGCTGCTTAGATCCTAAGGGACTCTAGTGTAGCAAACAGGGCTCTGGCAGGACTTGTTCTTCTCTCCCTTTCCCTCTGCCTTGCTAAAGACAGATTACATCCCTGAAGCCAGCCACCAAGGTCTAGTCAACTACTTAGCCAATTTCTTCTCCTGAGCCTGACTACCAGGGTCCAGCAGAGGCACTGAAGTATTGAAATCCAGCAATCAAAAGCCCCCTTTGGATCACCTTATTAGCATGCCCAATTAAAATTAAACATCACATCCTAACATGGGGCTCCCCTTGTACCTTTATGAACCACAGTTTTCCGGTGTGCAGTGTCTGTCTCCTCTCTATCCACCGGCAGTCCTTTGTCCCCCAAATCTGCCCCTCTGCCCCTCCCCACCACCCCTCCCCCTTCCCTTCCTCTTCTCCCTTGCCCAATCTCCTGCTTTGTCTCTTATTCCTGTCCCTCTGGGGCAAGTACATCTTTGTGCTGAGAATTTGCTCTTGGAGGTCCTGGACCAATACCAGTCCTTTCAGATCCTACCTTAAAAGATTCATATAGTTCATGGAAAGCCCCAAATATGGAGCTTTGAAAAACATGGGGCCCCACATTAGCTGAAGGACAGGAACTGAAATTCTGAATATTGGAGGTGCATCTGTCCTGGATGGTAACCTGAAAGGGTCCTGTCTAGGGAAGCCAGGTACACATTAGCATGCATGTTCCTCTACCCCTAATGTTATGTTATGTTATGAAATATAATGTGGTGAGGAGGTTGTTTGACTTCAGACCCAGGACTAGGAATTGGGGTGCCTATTTTACCTATCAAAGCTGACCTGGCCTCCAGGCTCTCCCAACATCTCTCAGTCCCTACCTGGCACACCCTGCCCTGCACCCTGAACTTCCCAGCCCAGATGCTGGGCTGCCCTCTCCCCCTGGAGACTTTCCTGGCCTCAGTTCTTGGGACCAGTGAACTCACCAGCCCAAGAGAGGCATAAGCTTGCCTTAATATAATCTAATCTGGTTTTAATTGGCTCTTTGGCAGTGGTGGAAAAATAACCTATCAGGGTCCCTGGTGGGCCCATGCCAAGGTATGCCCCTGAGTAGTGCACACCTTGGTAAATGTCACTCAACAGATCTGGTATAGAAGATATTTATTGGGGAAGGGAGGGGAGTGAGGATCTGGAGAAGGGGTAAAGGCAGACAGACAGACAGACAGACAGAAGCAGAGCTGTGAAGGTAGAGAAGTGAGGGGCAGAGAAAGACAGAAATGGGGAAGAGAGAGACCCCCAGGAACACGTGGCAACAGAGACAGAGAGTGCTTTGCTGGAGTGATGGTGGTGGGGGGTTCCTTTTATACAAAGCCCATACCTGGTGTATCTGGTAGCCCCCACAAATGATGACATAAGCTGTTGCTAGGTCCCTGAGAGGAACCTAGGGAATAGCTTGTAAGCTAGCATTCCTCCCTTTTTTGTTTAATGAAAACTGAGGAACTAGGAAGGGGCGATGGGGTGACAAGGAAGGGGCGATGGGGTGACAAGGAAGGGGCGATGGGGTGACGAGGCAGGGGTAATGGGGTGACGAGGCAGGGGCGATGGGGTGGCGAGGCAGGAGTGGTTGTAAGGTAACATCCAACCTCCCTAGTTAAGATCCCTCCTTAAGCTTCACCCTGAAATCAGCTGCAATGCTGGTTACAAACACGTCACCAGACTTGGAGATGGACACATATGTAATCTCAACACTTAGGAGCCTGAAGCAGGAAGGCTCACAGGGTCAAAGGTCATCTTGGGTACTAGTGAGAGCCAGCCACAAAGAAAAGGCACCTAGGGGTAGCCTGAAAGGGGGCTGTTGCTTGTTCCTCTGATATATTTTGGTAGTGGCCGCCTGCCTTTTTCTCCTCTTTCCTTTTTTTTCTCTTCCAGGTGAATTCTCGCATACACCAAACAGACTTGGATTTGTTCTAACGCAGAGGTGTCAGTCCGCAGGCTGTCCAAATACCCAGAAATGAGCTCAAGGTAGACTGTATGGCATCTGGCCGTTAGAGCAAAGCCAGCACTCCTCAGGAACTTGGCTACGTGTGGTGGCATATCAAAGCACATGTGGTCTCCAGGGCCTCAGAGCAACAGGGCCACAGACCCTAGTAGGCCCCAGATCTTTAGCAAAACTGACTGCATGATGGAGGTGCCATTCAGGCCAAAGTTCTCAGCACATAGACAGCACCACCTATCAAAAATGAAGAGAAGCCGGGCGGTGGTGGCACATGCCTTTAATCCCAGCACTTGGGAGGCAGAGGCAGGCGGTTCTGAGTTTGAGGCCAGCCTGGTCTACAAAGTGAGTTCCAGGACAGCCAGGGTTATACAGAGAAACCCTGTCTCAAAAAACCAAAAAAAAAAAAAAAAAGAAGACAAAGACCTAATCCAGCAAACACCACAGTTCACCACAGTTCCGGGAAAGGCTCTAGACGTACTAACCTTGGTTTTTGACTTCTATAGTTCTACTTCTGGCTATATCTTCCTTTTAACTGAAGTGTGTCAACCCAGAATGTGTTTTTTTGTCCTTAAAAGCTCACCTTGAGGTGTTCAACAGTAAAGAGCACCAACTGCCTTTCCAGAGGTCCTGAGTTCAAGTCCCAGCAACCACATAGTGGCTCACAACCATCTATAATGGGATCAGATGCCCTTGGTGTTTCTGAAGTGAAGATAACAAGAATGTACTCATGTACATAAAATAATAAATAATTAAAAAAAAAAAAAAAAAAGCTCACCCTGAGAAAGGCTCAGTGCTATCTAGGGATCTGGAACACTCAATGTAGCCAATGGCCGGCTAATAAAGACTTTCTAGTGGCTTAAACCCATGTCTGAGCTGTCTTCTCTGGTGGACACCTACAATATCAATAGCACAAATACCTGTTATAGCTCTCAGAGCTCCACGCTAATGCTGGCTTCTCATCTCTCCGGCTCCCCTCCTCTGAATCCTGGGTTGACACACTTCAGTTAACAAGAAGAGTTAGCTCTGGTTATCCCTGCTCCCATCACACATAGCTCTGGCCATGTGAAGTCTGCTTCTTTCTTTCCTCTGGACCCTTCCAGATCTCTCTCTCTCTCTCTCTCTCTCTCTCTCTCTCTCTCTCTCTCTCTCTCTCTCTCATCTAAACTAAAAACAAACCTTAACCGTATCATGGAGTGCTCATGTTGGCAGTTTCTTTGCTGTGCCCCCTCAAATATAAGAAGATAGCCTTGACTTTCTCCTTTTTCTTCCTCCATCTCCTGAGTGTGAGTGCTAAAAGTATGTGCTACCTCACCTGCCTCTGGTTTTCTTAGTTTCCAAATATGGTGATTATAAATATTCTGAAATATTCATTGCAACAGTAATATATGAAAACAGCTGTGATTTCTGCTGGTGACAAAGTCATAGGAAGATTTGTTTGTCAACAAAGATGATTTTGAACAGGTCAATCTCCTTCTATTTTCACAGTGTCAAGATTACAGGTGTGCACCACCATGTCTGGATTCAAAGTCCTAGGAACAAGTCAATTTTGTTGACTCTAGTTAAAATTAAAATTTCAAGTTCATGCTAGGCATGGGTATTATAGTAGCATGAAAGCCCCATTAATGGAAAGCTGTTATCTCCTAGCCAAAAGAATGGGATCTACCTCTGACATAGTTTCTGCCCTTAAGAGTTAAGAGGAGGGCTGGTGAGATGGCTCAGTGGGTAAGAGCACCCGACTGCTCTTCCGAAGGTCCGGAGTTCAAATCCCAGCAACCACATGGTGGCTCATAACCATCTGTAACAAGATCTGACGCCCTCTTCTGGAGTGTCTGAAGATAGCTACAGTGTACTTATATATAATAAATAAATAAATAAATCTTAAAAAAAAAAAAAAAAGAGTTAAGAGGAGGTGGGCATAAAAAAAGTCAATTTGCCTAAGACTATCCCTAGGGTATGTGGGGTCCCAGATAAATTTTAGCCTATGGTGGTGCACATCTTTAGTCCCAGCATTTGAGAGGGAGATACAGGTGGATCTCTGTGAGTTTGAGACTGGCCTGGTCTACAGAGTGAGTTCCAGGACAGCCAGGGCTACACAAAGAAACCCTGTCTCAGAAAACAAACCAGAAGAGTTGGTCTGGTTGGTTCAGGAAGGGGCAAGTTTTCTTATTTCCTCTCTTCTGTTTTCTTTTTGACCCTGACCAGAAGAAGTCTGATTTTCCTGGTACTTCAGGTCTTTTCACTCTTCCTGTACTGCTTCCCAACTTACCTTATGGCTGTTTGTCTGTGCAGTGGCTGGCTTCCATGTTGCCTAACTCAAATGGCAAGGCTATTCTGTTTCTCTATTCTCTCTCTCTCTCTCTCTCTCTCTCTCTGTGTGTGTGTCTTGTCATCTGTCTGTCTGTCTGTCTGTCTGTCTATCTCTTCCCTTCCAGCAGCTAAGATTTACCTGCCCTGGACCTTTCCTTTTAAATTCAAATTGTCCTTGGGCTTCTGTTTGAATTCTTTTGTTTGTTTGTTTGTTTGTTTTAAAACAAGGTTTTCCTATGTAGCCCTGACCTGTAACTCACTAAGTAGATCAAGCTGGCCTACCACACAGAGACCGGCCTGCCTCTGTCTCCTGATTGATGGGATTAGAAGTTCGAGCTACCATTCCTAGGTTAAGTTCATTCTTAAAGTTAAAAAAATGTACATATTTAAACACACACACATTGTCACACTACCTCCAGTAGGATCTGCGTGACAACTTCCACAGACTCAAAAGTTCCTCAAAAGGGGGAGGCCTCCAGGAACTGGTTGTGGTACTCTTTGCCAGAGAAAAAATATTGAGCTGTAGTTCTCATGACAATCTATCTGTTTTGTTTTCTCTTATTCCTCTTCTTATTTACATGTTCCTGGTAGCCTAAGCCAAGATCTTAAGCGAGAATAATGGGTAAGAAACCATCCCTAGAGATGGGGTCACTAACATGACCTTATCCCCAGGGAAACCAACGCTTTACTTTCTGAATAATTTACAAAACTATTATGATAAAAACTTTCCCAGCAATAAAATTTCCTATGGCTACAAGTGTGTCATTGGAGGTAGATTTTGGTATATGGTAAAGAAAGCCTTAATTAGAAAGAATTAAAATAGTTTAAATTTATACATTGAAGATTTATAAAAAAATCAGGCACTAGATGTTAAAAAATAATTGACCATGGGGCTAGAAAGTTAGTTCAGCTGTTAAGAGCACTGACCGTTAAAGATTTATTAACCTGCTCCTGGAAATATGCCACTAGCCTTGAACAACAGCCCCCACTGAATACATCCTTTTAGAATTGCTATATTTTGATGATTTATAATGATGTTACCTGTTCTGTTTGTGATTCACTGAATACATAGTTTCAGAGTTGTAATGCTTGGATGAATTTTGTGCTTTACTGTGCCAAGTGATTTTTGTTGGTATTTGTGATTGTTTCACTGGATATAGTTTCTAAGAGATGTAATGTTTGGTTTTTTAATGTATAAAATCCCCTGCTTGAGAGCTGCAAAATACACTCAGATTCAAACTGCCTCAGTGTTTGTTTCTGTTTGTCACCGCCAAATCCTTACCCACCTAGCTTCAAGGACCCTCATTCCAGGGACCCCCATACCCAACTGGGGTGGTCCATGGCAACACATATCTATCTATCTATCTATCTATCTATCTATCTATTCATATATATTTGCTTGTGTGTGTGTACATGCGTGTGCATGTGTGTGCGCGTGCATGCGTGCACACACGTCACTTGTGAGCTGCCTGCCATAAGCCCATGAGCACTGTGTGTGCCAGGTCTTCTGATAAAGCATCAAATGCACCGGGCGTGGTAGCGCATGCCTTTAATCCCAGCCCTCGGGAGGCAGAGGCAGGCGGATTGCTGAGTTTGAGGCCAGCCTGGTCTACAGAGTGAGTTCCAGGAACAGCCAGAGCTACACAGAGAAACCCTGTCTCAAAAAACTGGAAAAGAGAGAGAGAGAGAGAGAGAGAGAGAGAGAGAGAGAGAGAGAGAGATTGTTGAAATGGGGAGGACCAGGGAACTCCCCAGATACTTGGGGTTCCCTTATGCACACAGGTGGCTTAGTCAGTGTTCTATTGCTGTGAAGACATACTATGACAACAGCAACTCTTACAAAGGGACACTTATCATTGGGGCTTGCTTACAGTTTCAGAGGTTTAGTCCATTATCATCATGACAGGAAACATGACTTCATGGCTTCATGCAGACAGATATGGTGCTGGAGAGGTAGCTGAGAGTTCTGTATCTGGAACTAAAGATGGCAAAAAGAGAGAGAGAGAGCCACTGGGCCTAGCTTGGGCTTCTTAAACCACAAAGCCCACCCCCAGGGACACACCTCCAACAAGACCACACCTATTCCATCAAGGCCACACCTCTTGATCCTTTTAAACAGTCCCATTCCCTATGAGTCTGTGGGGGCCATTTTCATTCAAAACACCACAGATAGACAGAAAAGAAGGTGGACCACAAAGAGGAAAGCACGTCCAGGCCACGAGCCCACCCAGAATTCACGTGGTAATCTGCAATTGGTGAGACACCAAGCGTAGAAACAAAGTTGCCGCTTTGCCTGGCTTTGTGTCCCTAAGGAATACTAAACACCATTGAGTGCTGAGAGGAGGCAGCTGGAGAGGAAGTGCTAAACCAGGAGTCAGGAGGTCTGGCTTTGATGCTAGTCTTGCCAAATGAGCAGTTGTGCAAGGATGCATCACACATGCATGTGTATGCGCACATGTTCCAGTCCTTATGGCCTTCATAAGTACACAGCTGGTGGTTGAAAACATGCTATTATTTCTGCATCTGAGAAATCTGGGTCGAAACTGACCCCCAAGCTCCCTTCCTGGGAGGTTTGTAGCCATGAGGCTTCCTCTCATTCGTCACTGTGTCACAGACCTCCTTCTAAGGGAATTGGTTTCTGTAGATGTGACTCAGCTCTGCAGAGGGAACCCATGAGAGTCATGTGAACTTAACCTTGTACAAGTTAGCTGTGTGTTAGTAACCAGGCAGGCTAGCTGATCCTGCATTTCCAATGAAGAATGGGAAGCAGAAATTATTTAAGACTTTCTATTAGGAGATTTTAAAAAGGAAAATTCAAGTCACTATTTCTCATTTTGTAACAAAAACATAGCAAAGGGAGGTGTCTTTGTTCCAAATATGTATGGGTAAAGACACACTGTTTCAAAAAAAAAAATCCCCAAATGAAATGTATGCTTTAACTTACAGTGTCATTCATGCAAGTCTATATGCTGCATTTGGAACAACCTTTTGTCAGCCCGTCTAGTTGAAACATAGCTTGGACTGAAGAATGAGATTTTAAAGATATAATAGAACACAAATGTCATCTTTTCTGCCCTCAAGGAAAGGCAGGCCAGCTATAGAGTTTGTAGAGCAAATAATATTCACTTGTCAACTCCTCCAAGGACAGACTAGGAGCAGTGGGGACAACACAGGCACTGCCATTTGTCTTAGGCATACTGACAATCAGTGCTAACTCAGAATCTTCCTGCAAGGTAGCCAAAGGCTTCGTTGTGCTGACATCATAACTAACTTCTTCCTCAGGACCATCTTGCTTCTGCTCACATCTCATTGCAGCTCAGAGAGTTAATAACTACCCTGCATTCCAAAGTTCCAGAGGCTCTGATCTCCCTCAGTGGGTACTGGATGGAATCTGAGAAAGTAGACAATACTGTGAGGTTTGGAAATTTGATCGCACACCCTCAGGCTACTCATTGGACCCCAATCACTGGTGGCCAGTAGAAGTACTAGCAGAGGTGGCAGCTTGGTGGTCACATCTTTCCCTAGGGTGGACTGAGAGGTGCAGCAATGGGAGCTGTGGACTAGCAGGCCCAGTGTATTTATCAAACATTTGAGACTTTGAAGAAAAGGCTACTAGGGTAAAAAGATTAGGTATGTGTTGCTGTTCAATCTCCATAGAAAGGAAAGGAGCAGCTTTGAGGCTTTGATGGCTTCAGCCAAAGCCCCTTGAGTCATGCAGTGGTAGAACAGAATAAGTTTAAGACTTACAGAGCAAGTCCCTGAACTCTGAAAAGGGCTGGTCTGTGTTAAAGTCAGGGCCAAGATCAGAGAGAAATCCTTTAGCCCTAAGCGGAAATGCAGATACCTGTGGGTGTCTCCAAAGATGTGGCACTCGAAACTCTAAACTTCCTGAGCTGTCAATTGTGCCTGTGGCGTGCTGGTAACAGAAACAGAGCCAATAGCACAGAAAGACAGTCTTCATCTTATATCATAGTATAGGCTAGGAAAATCCATCATTGTCTTTTTCTTCCTCATCTCTGAGGAGGGCGAATAAACAAACGGTATTCTAAAACTAAAACTGACTAAACTGCTGGAATCCACTAGAGTTCCCTGGCCAGACATTTTACCAATGGCTTTATTGGCAGTTGGATCTAGCCCTGCTAGAAATCCCAAGATTGACCCCTGTACCATTCATGACAGAATCTCATTGTTTTCTAAATTGCTACTCTGATATGACTTGGTAATGCCACACCTTGCTTTATTATGCTAAAGTGTATCTCTAGCGTGAGAGGAGCCTTCTGTGTTCCATAGATGGGTGGCCACATCTTTCATTACTTGAACCCAAAAGACTGGTTCTTTTAAAGAAGAAGAAGAAGAAGAAGAAGAAGAAGAAGAAGAAGAAGAAGAAGAAGAAGAAGAAGAAGAAGAAGAAGAAGAAGAAGAAGAAGAAGAAGNGAAGAAGAAGAAGAAGAAGAAGAAGAAGAAGAAGAAGAAGAAGAAGAAGAAGAAGAAGAAGAAGAAGAAGAAGAAGAAGAAGAAGAAGAAACCAAAGACCACCTTTGGGCCAAACTGGGAGAACTCTGTCAAGTTCTTCTCATCATTCACACTTCAGCCAAGTCTCAGGCCCTTAAGTCTCAGCCATGTCCCTCAGCTCAAGAGCCCCTCCTAGCTCTCTGAGCTGGGTACCAGTTGGGGACCTCACAGTAATGTGGCAGGTCCCTTCCCAGAAGCAGATGCTACTGTGAATGTAAACAGTTTCCATAGATCACAAATCAAGAACCCTTTCTTGTTATCATGTAGCTCCTACCAATTTTTCTCTCCTATTCTTGTTCTGCCTTTTCACTGAGCTATGGCAGACCACAAAATTCTTGCATGACTAAAGATCTGTCTTGTGACAATTTATCAGACTTTCAGATTTTAGATTGTTGTAGAATTAAACTTCTAGAGACCCGTTTATTCTTCCCTCCCCCACAACCCCTTTGAAACAGGGTTTCTCTGCATAGCCATGGCTGTCCTCAAACTTGCTTTGTAGGTCAGGCTGGCTTTCTGCCTCTCCAGTGCTGGGATTAAAGGCATGTGCCCTCACTGCCCTGTGAGACCCATTCATTTTTATTCTAATTTAATCTAACAGATGCTCAGGTCTACTGACCATACTATGTAGCAGAATATGTGAAACCAGAACAGGAACCACATTGTTGTTAAGAAGCTACAGTGAAAAACAAAACAAAAAAAAAAAACCAAAAAAAACAAAAAAAAAAATGAAAAAAGAAGAAAAAAAAAAGAAAGAAAAGAAAAGAAAAAACAAAAAGAAAGAAAAGAAGAAAAAACAAACAAACAAAAAACAAAATAAAAAAAAAAAGAAGCTACAGTGTTATAAAGTCTCCATCCTCTACATCCTTTAAGTGTGTTTCCTACACCTAATGTATCCTGCAAACCATGTTTTTCAACCTATGCTGAACTTGTAACCCCAAAATATATACTCACCTGTTTGCCTTGCTAAACTACAGACACCTGTGGTGACTCTTCTTTTACAAGCTATATCGACCCTGCAGGTGGCCCTGTGTCCTGAGTCCCCCATTCATCTGTGCAGGTACTAACAGCCAATTATCTCTGCTGTTTTCTATCAACCCTAACACTTTCCTATAAAAAAAGATCTCAAAAGCCAGTGAGAGGCTGCTCTCTGAAACCCCCAACTTAGGCAGAGGCAGTCGTCTGGTCAGTCCCTTGTGAACTTTTAAATATAGATTGCTTTAATCACAGTTGTGGATTTTTTTTTTTTTTTTGAGATTTATTGATTTATTGTACGCAAGCACACTGTAGCTATCTTCAGACACATCAGAAGAGGGCAGCAGATCTCATTACGGATGGTTGTGAGCCACCATGTGGTTGCTGGGATTTGAACTCAGGACCTTTGGAAGAGCAGTCAGTGCTCTTAACCGCTGAGCCATCTCTCCAGCCCCAGTTGTGGAAATGTTTTATCCTCAGGTCTAACAAACCAAGAGCAATGTACAAGAATGTCGATCTACCTGCATATTTGGCAGCCTATAATATGTAATAATTTGGCTTCAGTCTCCCAGATATAATGATGTTTATGCTGATGCTTATGTCCGATTAAGGGCTCAGAAGTGAAGATACCCAACAAAGAGCTTTGTGTGCACCCTCAGAGTACATCTTTATCCACAGAAGATTTAATTCAACCATATGCTTCTGTCCATTCTGTTTCTTGATGAAAAGCCAGTGGAGACTAAGAGCTTTGACAGTTCCACTGTTACCTCATATAACATGGACAAAAGTTAAACATTAACCCAGGCCTCTAGTCTGTGTGATGGTTAATTTTTACCTTCAAGTTCACTGGGTTTGGAGTCGCATAGGACACATATCTCTGACCACATCTGTTGGGTATTTCCACACAGGCTTCATTGCAAAAGAAATATCCACCCTGAATGTGGATGACATCATGCAATAAGCTGAGAACCCGGACTGAATGAGAAGGAAGACAAAGAGAATGGAAGCTAAGCTTCACCAGCCATCTCTCCGTATTTTCTGAATATTGATGGAACGTGACTACCTGCTTCCTGCTGTGGCCACTTCGAGAACTGTTCCTTCAACCGTGCCTTCCCTCCGTAATGACTGTATCTTCATACTGTGAGCCGACATGAACCCTTACTTTCTTAGGTGACTTTTTTTCTGGCATTTTGCCACAACAAAGAGAAAAATAACAATACAACGTGTATGGTACCAGGAAATGATGTCAACCTTTCTGAATGGGCATCATTTATTAGATCTCTTCTCCCAGAGTTTGGGGTGAGTACAAACACACGATGATACAGCGAGACACTGCTTCAAACAAACAGACAAGCAGTTTGAATTCCTGTGGTGGTTTGAATGAAGTGGCTGCCACAGGCTCGTAAGGAGTGGCACTGTCACGAAGTGTGGCTTTATTGGAGACAGTGTGTGGCTGGGGAGTGGGGAGGTGGGCTTCGAGGTTTCTAATGTTCAAGCCAGACCCAGTGTTACTCTTCTTGCTGCCGTCAGATCCAATGTACAACTCTCAGCTCTTCCAGCACCGTGCCCACCTGTGTGATGCCATGTTTCCCACCACGGCAATAATGGACTAAACCTCTGAAACTGCAAGCCACCCCAATTAAATGTTTTTCTTTATAATAGTCGTAGCTTCATAACAACAGAAACCCTAACTAAGACAATTCACTTATGGTTCATTTGATTTATTATTATTATTACTGTTATATGGTTATTTGTTGTTGTTTTNTTCATAACAACAGAAACCCTAACTAAGACAATTCACTTATGGTTCATTTGATTTATTATTATTATTACTGTTATATGGTTATTTGTTGTTGTTTTCCTCTTTCCAAATGTAATAGATATCTTTTTAAAAAAATATTTATTTATGATACGTAAGTACACTGTAGCTGTCTTCAGACACACCAGAATAGGGTGTCAGATCTCATTACAGATGGTTGTGAGCCACCATGTGGTTGCTGGGATTTGAACTCAGGACCTTCAGAAGAGCAATAAGTGCTCTTAACCTCTGAGCCATCTCTCCAGCCAGTTGTTGTTGTTTTTAAAGATTTTTTTTTTTTTTAGATTTTAATATGTGTGTGAGTGTGTATGTATATGTGTATGAGTGTTTTGCTTGCATGTGTGGGGCAAGTAGAACCGTGTCCCCAGACAGAAAAACCGGTAAGGTGGAACAGATTAAGAAACCCCTGATGATCTCATTATTGAGAATGACAGGCTTTTGAATCTGCTCCTGAGCCTCTTCCAGTCCTGGAGCTATGACACCCCACTATGAAGACCATGACACCCCACTAAGAAGACCATGGCATCTGATCATCTATGATAGAGCCCAGAGTTCTCCATGCTAATGAGGTATCTAGACAGGCCCCAAGGGTTTAGCCAATGAGCTTCCCTTCTGGACATTCCTTCCTGCAAATGGTATTTAATCTCTGGTCCACCCTGAGTAAGTTGTGTACATTAGTTCATCATGAATAAACAATTTGGAGAAGCAAGGACAGTGTCTCTCACATCAAGAACCTCCATGGGGGAGGCCTTCCTTCTGGCAGAAGGCCCCTCTGCACTCCGGCACTCACCCCTGAGCTAAGCCGGATTCACCCTGCTCCTGTCCTTGGCTCATGTCCCTGGCTCATCACAGGCCTCCATTCTGACCTCTCCTCACAGTTCCCAGCAGCTTCTGGATATCTGGGAGTTTGAGAACCACAACCTTGGCCTCAGCCTGCATCATTTCTCACCAGGACAGACAATTCAGGCTGAGGTTCCCATTCTTTTTTTTTTTTTTTTTTTTTTTTTTTT
>NC_034606.1:5617099-5623482 GCF_900095145.1 Mus pahari | reverse complement strand
TATACCCTCCCCCTCCTCCTGCTCCCCAACCCACCCACTCCTGCTTCCTGACCCTGGCATTCCCCTATACTGGGGCATAGAGTCTTTGCAAGACCCAGGGCCTCTCCTCCCATTGATGGCCGACTAGGCCATCCTCTGCTACATATGCAGCCATCCTCTGCTACATATGCAGCTAGAGTCCCACCATGTGTTTTCTTTGATTGGTGGTTTAGTCCCAAGGAGCTCTGGGGGGGAGGGGGGTACTGGTTAGTTCATATTGTTGTTCCTCCTATAGGGCTGCGGACGGCTTCAGCTCTTTGGGTACTTTCTCTAGCTCTTTCACTGGGGACCCTGTGTTCTATCCAATAGATGACACTGGGCATCCACCTCTGTATTTGCCAGGCACTGGCATAGCCTCACAGGAGACAGCTATATCAGGGTCCTATCAGCAAAATCTTGCTGGCATATGCAATAGTGTCTTGGTTTGGTGATTGTTTATGGGATGGATCCCTGGGTGGGGCAGTCTCTGGATGGTCCTTCCTTCAGTCTCAGCTCCGAACTTTGTCTCTGTAACTTCTTCCATGGGTATTTTGTTCCCCCTTCTAAGAAGGATCAAAGTATCCACACTTTGGTCTTCCTTCTTCTTGAGTTTCATGTGTTTTGCAAATTGCATCTTGGGTATTCTAAGTTTCTGGGCTAATATCTACTTATCAGTGAGTGCATAGCATGTGTCTAATTTTGTAATTGGGCTACCTCACTCAGGATGATATCCTCCAGATCCATCCATTTGTCTAACAATTTCATAAATTTAATAGCTGAGTAGTATTCCATTGTGTAAATGTACCACATTTTCTGTATCCATTCCTCTGTTGAGGGACATCTGGGTTCTTTCCAGCTTCTGGCTTGTTAAACTTCTTAAGTTCTGTGAGTCATGTCCTAGGTATTCCGTACTTTTTGGGTTAATATCCACTTACTAGTGAGTACATACCATGCATGTCCTTTTGGGTCTGGGTTACCTCACTCAGGATGATATTTTTCTAGTTCCATCTATTTGCCTGCAAAACTCATGATGTCCTCATTCTTAATAGCCGAATAGTATTCCATTGTGTAAATGAACAATTATTTTCTGTATTCATTCTTCATTTGAGGAACATCTGGGTTGTTTCCAGCTCTGGCTATCACAGATAAGGCCACTATGAACATAGTGGAGCATGTGCCCCTGTGCTATGATGGGGTATCTTTTGGGTATATGCCCGAGTGATATAATTAGATTTTCAGGTAGATCTATTTCCAGTTTTCTCAGAATCACCAGATTGATTTCTAGAGTGTTTGTACCAGTTTGCAATCCCACCAGCAATGGAGGAGTGTTCCTCTTTTTCCACATCCTCAGCAACATGTGCTATCACCTTCTAAGTCTTTGATCTTAGGATTCTGATTGGTGAAGGTGGAATCTCAGGGTCATCTTGATTTTCATTTCCCTGATAACTAAGGACTTTGAACATTTCTCTAAGTGCTTCTCAGCCATTCAAGATTCCTCTGTTGTGAATTCCCTATTTAGATCTTTACTCCATTTCTTTCTCTTTTTTTTTTGTTTGTTTGTTTGTTTTTCAAGACAGGGTTTCTCTGTTTAGCTCTGGCTGTCCTGGAACTCCCTCTGTAGACCAGGCTGGCCTTGAACTCAGAAATCCACCTGCCTTTGCCTCCCCAGTGCTGGGATTAAAGGTGTGCACCACCATGCCCAGCCTTTACTCCATTTCTTAATTGGGTTATTTGTTTGTTTTGGAGGTGAACGTCTTGAGTTCTTTATATATTTTGGGTATTAGCCCTCTATCAGATGTGGGGTTAATGAAGACTTTTTCCCCAATCTGTAGGTTGTCGATTTATCCTATTGACTATGTCCTTTGCCTTACAGAAACTTCAGTTTCATGAGGTCCCATTTATCAATTCTTGATCTTAGAGCATGAGCCATTGGAGTTCTGTTTAGGAAATCCCCACCCACCCCCTGCCAATGAGACTCTTTTTCCACTTTCTCTTCTATTAGCTTCAGTGTATCTGGTTTTTATGAGGTCCTTGATTCACTTGAACTTGAGCTTTGAAGAAGGTGATAAATATCAGTTTGTTTTCTTTCTTCTACATACAGACTGCCGGATAGACCAGCACCATTTATTGAAGATGTTTTCCTTTTTTCCCCATTGTATATTTTTGGCTTCATTGTCAAAGATCAACTGTTCATAAATATGTGGGTTTATTTCTGGGTCTTCAATTCTATTCCATTGGTTTACCTGCCTGCCTCTGTACCAATAGCATACAGTTTTTATCATTATTGCTCTATAGTACAGCTTGAAGTCAGGGATGGTGACTCCCAGAAGTTCTTTTATTTTTAAGAATTGTTTGCACTATTTTTGGTTTTTCTTCCCATGTGAAATTGAGAATTGTTCTTTCCATGTCTGTGAAGAATTGAGTTGGAATTTTGATGGGGATTGCATTGAACCTGTAGATTGCTTTTGTTAGGATGGTCATTTTTATTATGTTAATCCTACCAATCCACAAGCATGGGATATCTCTCCATTTTTTGAGGTTTCTTAGATTTCTTTCTTCAGAGACTTGACGTTCTTGTCATACAGATCTTTCACTTTTTTTTGATTAGATTCATACCAAGATATTTTATTTGTGACTATTGTGAAGGGTGTCGTTTCCCTATTTTCTTTCTCAGACCATTTATCATCTGAATAAAGGAAGGCTACTGACTTGTTTGAGTTAATTTTCTATCCCACCACTTTGCTGAAGTTGTTTATGAGTTGTAGGAGTTCTCTTGTAGAATTTTGGAAGTCACTTATGTATACTTCCATATCATCTGCAAATAGTGATAACTTACTTCTTTTCCAATTTGTATCCCCTTGATTTCCTTTTGTTGTCTTATTGCTCTAGCTAGAACTTCAAGTACTATATTGAATAGATAGGGAGAGAGTTGTTAGTCTTGTCTTGTCCCTGATTTTAGTGAGATTGCTTCAAATATCTCTCCATTTAATTTGACATTGGCTGTTGGTTTGCTGTATATTGCATTTATTATATTTAAGTATGGGCCTTGAATTCCTGATATGTCCAATACTTTTAACATGAAGGGGTGTTGTATTTTGTCAAATGTTTTTTCAGCGTCTAAAGAGGTAATCATGTGATTTTTTTCATTGATTTTGTTTATATAGTGGATTCTGCTAATGGATTTTCATATATTCAACCATCCTTGCATCCCTGGGATGAAGCCTACTTAACTGTGGTGAATGATGGTTTCAATGTGTTCTTGGATTCAATTTGCCAGAATTTTTATTGAGTATTTTTGCATCAGTATTCATAAGTGAAATTGATCTGAAGTTCTCTTTCTTAAGTCTTTGTGTGGTTTAGGTATCAGAGTCACCGTGACTTCACAGAATGAATTTGGTAGTGCTCCTTCGGTTTCTATTGTATGGAACAGTTGGAGAAGTGCTGGTATTAGCTCTCCTTTGAAGGTCTGGTAGAATTCTGCGCTAAAGCCATCTGGCCCTGGGCTTTTTTTGGTTGGAAATTTTAAATGACTCCTACTTCCTTAAGGGCTATGAGACTGTTTGGTTTACCTGCTCCTGATTTAATTTTGGTATGTAGTGTCTGTCTAGAAAGTCATCCATTTCATCTAGATTTTCCAGTTCTGTTGAATAAAGGCTTTTGTAGTAAGATCTGATGCTCTCTTGAATTTCCTCAGTTTCTGTTGTTATATAGCTTTTTATTTTTGATTTTGTTAATTTGCATACTGTCTCTGTGCCCTCTGACTGAGGGTTTATCTATCTTGTTGATTTTCTCAAAGAACCAGCTCCTGGTTTTGTTGATTCTTTGTATAGTTCCTTTTGTTTCTACTTGATTGATTCCAGCCCTAAGTTTGATTATTTCCTGCCGTCTGCTCCTCTTGGGTGAGTTTGCTTCTTTTTGTTCTAGGGCTTTCAGGTGTGCTGTTAAGTTACTAGTGTAGGAGCTCTCCAATTTTTTTTTTTATGAGGGCATTTAGTGCTATAAATTTTCCTTTTTAGCACTGCTTTCATTGTGTCCCATAATTTTGGGTATGCTGTGTCTTTATTTTCATTTGAATTCTCGAAAGTCTTTTTTTTTTTTTTTTTTTTTTAGGTTTTTTGAGACAGGGTTTCTCTGTGTAGAACTGGCTGTCCTGGAACTCAAGGCTGGCCTCGAACTCAGAAATCCACCTGCATCTGCCTCCCAAATGCTGGGATTAAAGACATGTGCCACCACTGCCTGGCTTCTTGAAAGTCTTTAATGTCTTTTTTTTTTTTTTTTANTTTNTTCCCTGACCAAGTTATCATTGATTAGAGAGTATTTTCATGGGTATATGGGCTTTCTATTGTATTGTTTATTGAAGTCTAGCCTTAGTCTGTAGTGATCTGATAGGATGTATAGGATTATTTCCACCTTCTTGTATCTGTTGAGGCTTTTTTTGTGACCGATTATATGGTCAGTTTTGAAGAAGGTACCATGAGGTGCTGAGAAGAAGGTATATATTCTTTTGTTTTAGGGAGAAATATTCTGTAGATGTCTGTTGAATCCATTTGGTTCATAACTTCTATTAGTTTCACTGTGTCTCTGTTTAGTTTCTGTTTCCCTGACCTGTCCATTGGTGAGAGTGGTGTGTTGACATATCCCACTATTATTGTGTGAGGTTTAACATGTGCTTTGAGCTTTAGTAAAGTTTCTTTTATGAATATGGGTGCCCTTGCATTTGCGGCATAGATGTTCAGACCTGAGACTTTTTTTTTTTTAAGATTTATTTATTGCTATACATAAGTACACTGTAGCTGACTTCAGATGCACCAGAAGAGGGCATCAGCTCTCATTACGGGTGGTTGTGAGCCACCATGTGGTTGTTGGGATTTGAACTCAGGACCTTTGGTAGAACAGTCAGTGTTCTTACCCACTGAGCCATCTCACCAGCCCCAGACCTGAGACTTTTCTCAAGTGGATTTTTCCTTTGATGAATATGAATTGTCCTTCCCCATCTGGTTTGATAAGTTTATTTATTGCATATTAAAATGACAACTTTCACTTGTTTCTTGGAACTATTTGCTTGGAAAACATTTTTCCACCCTTTTACTCTGAGGTAGTGTCTTTCATTGTCGTTGAGGTGTGTTCCTTCTATACAGCCACATGTTGGATCTTGCTTGTGTTTCCAGTCTGTTCACCTGTGTCTTTTTATTGAGGAATTGAGCCCATTGCTGTTGAGAGATATTAAAGACAGATGATTGCTCCTGTTATGTTTGTTGTTGAAGGTGGTATTGCATGTGTGTGCGTCTCTCCTTTTGGGTTTGTTGTTAGATGATTAATTTCTTGTTTTATCTTTGGTGTAGGTAACCTCCTTGTGTTGAAGTTTTCCTTCTAGAATCCTCTGTAGGGCTAGACTAGTAGATATATATTGTTTAAATTTGGTTTGTCACGGAATATTTTGATTTCTCCATCTGTGATTGATGGGTTTATAAAAAAATAAAGAGGGGCCTATGTTCTAGTGGATGTGTGGTGAGGCGTGGGAGGAGGAGATGTCTCCGTGGGCCCATGCTGAAGCATCCCTTCCCCTTGAAGGACCAGCCACATGATGGTATAGTACAGAATAGTTTATTCGGGGCATGGGGAAGGCAGTTGAGAGGCTAGTAGAGGCAGAGAAAGGCAGAGAGAGGCAGAGAGAGAAAGAGTAAAGAAGCATGGTGACAGAAAGTGAGTTTGTCCAGGTGGATTCAGTCCTGTGACATAACTGAGCTGGCAGGAAAGCTGTGGGAATGGCCAGTCTGCAGGGCGAAAGACAGGCGTGAGTTTGGGCAAGGGTGAGGGTGGAACAGGTGCACAGATCATGAGGAGCCATGATAATGGCATGCACTCCAAGGGAGCATGGGACCATGGTCCTGCTGAACAGCTTTGGCAGCAATGGTGTCAAGGGGCGGAGGTGGTTCTGTGGTGTTCACGGCTCAGATACAGGCAGGTGGGGTGGCGCTTCCTCCTAGTAGCTGGAAGTCCCAGGCCAGTGCTTCTGGCTGTGAGCTGGCACTGCCCCACCCCACAGTGGGCGGGGAAGGGAAGCACCTATTTAGTGTTAGGGGTTGAAGTGTGAAAACCACAAAGTAGTCAAAGTCCAGCTACAACCAGCCACATACATTTTCTTTGTCTTCCCTATGCATAACAGCTCATTACCCATGCTTGCAGTAGTTCTCATTTCTCTCTTTCTGTGTATATATGTAAATATTCCTATATGTGTGCACATGGTATACAGGTGCACATTTGTTCCTGTAAATGCTAGAGTCAATATTGGATGTCTTCCTCAATCATGTTCCACCTTTAATTTCTTCCTCCTCCTCCTCCTCCTCCTCCTCCTCCTCCTCCTC
>NC_034606.1:5613596-5615694 GCF_900095145.1 Mus pahari | reverse complement strand
GTACCATTCTGCAAATGTGTGGTCATTCTGCTGAGTTTAAATAAGCCAATCACGGGTAACCATGCCAATTCTTGCTAGCCCCTCCCCCTCCCCCTATTAAAAACCCCTAGCTTTCAGGCCACGAGGTCGGTGCCTCTGCCTCCTGCGTGAGGTACGCATCGTCCCGGAGCTCTGCCATTAAACTACCTCATGTTTTTACATCAAGATGGTTTATTCATGGTTTTGGGGCGTCGCTTTCTCGAGACTAAAGTGGGGAGGGCTCCCCATGAAAGTCTTATACCAGAGTGGTTGTACCAGCTTGCAATCCCACCAGCAATTCTGTCACCTGAGTTTTTGATCTTAGCCATTCTGACTGGTGTGAGGTGGAATCTCAGGGTTGTTTTGATTTGCATTTCCCTGATGATGAAGGATGTTGAGCATTTAGGAACAACAATATGAACTAACCAGTAACCCCAGAGCTCCCTGGGACTAAACCACCAATTAAAGAAAACACACGGTAGGACTCATGGCTCTAGCTGCATATGTAGCAGAGGATGGCCTAGTCGGTCATCAATGGGAGGAGAGGCCCTTGGTCCAGTGAAGGTTCTATGCCCCAGTATAGGGGAATGCCAGGGCCAGGAAGAGGGTGGTTTGGGAGCAGGGGTAGGAGATAGGGGATTTTCGGAGGGGAAACTAGGAAAAGGGATAACATTTGAAATGTAAATAAAGAAAATATCTAATAAAAAGGGGGAGAGACTTCCTTCTGCCAAGGTTAATGACTTCATGGTAATTAGAAACAGCAGGAGTCTGGGAGTTAAGGGTGCGTCTAATAACCCTCAGGATAGACCTTAAGGCTGTGGGAAAGACAGGAGCTCAAAAATATATATCCAGGATTTCTCAACTATGCAAGGTGTAAGGATGCAATAGGAATTGTATGAAGGGTTTCAGGAACCTAAGCAGAGACAGTATGAACCAGCTTGTCAGAAAGATATTAAGGAAGGAGATAAAGAGATTTAGGGAGTGGTCATCTCAGGACAGGACCCAACCCAGCTAGCTTGTCTGTGCTTGCAAAGCCAGGCAGATCTCTGAATTAATTTGCAATGTTTTTTTTTAATTGGATATTTTCTTTATTTAAATTTCAAATGTTTTCTAATTTGCAATGTTTAAAAGAAAAATGTACTTGCTGTCTTTTCCTAAGAATCAGGGGCTAATGGGATGATCAAAAGGGAACCTGGAGCAAATGGCTGAACTGATATGCAAATAAAAGACTGGGCTTTGGTCTGACAGAGAGAGCTATNCAGAGAGAACTGCTTGGAGAAAGAACACAGCTCTTTTAGAATGTTTTTTAACAGCTTCTCTGACTTTGGTTGGGAAAACTTATGAGGTATCCAGAGAGCTTTGAGAATTTTGTCTAGCATGAGAGAGCTGTCTCAAGCAGAGAACTGTCTTGAGTGGACTACAAAGCTGTCTACAGAGCTGTCTGGAGGGCCCTTCTTGAACACAGAGCTGTCAGCTTGTGCCATGTTGACTTTGAGTGCCATGCCCCCCTGCTGCTCCCAAACACACCTTCCTCAGGACCTCTGATCCAGCCTCACCAGGTCCTCGGTAGGTGGCGCCTAGAACAGGGACCGAGACAAGGGAAGGGAAATATATTGGGCAAGTTCAATTTGGGATGGATTTCACTTAAGGTGCCATGCCATCCCCCCACCCCCTGTGTGAGATAGAGCTGGGAAAAGGAGTGAAGATTTGGTAAATAGAAATGGATCAAGCAAATTCAAAAATCAGAGAAATGAAACAAACTGTTAGTTAAAAAAAATAGGTCAACATGCACACAAGGATTTTGCAAGATTTCTCTGAGTTTATACATCAGGTTCGTTCATGGCTCCCTGAAGAGGACTCATTGTGGTTGCTGGGATTTGAACTCAGGACCTCTGGAAGAGCAGTCAGTGCTCTTAACCACTGAGCCATTTCTCCAGCCCTACAAACTACATTTTATTTACTTATTTCTAGGATTAAACTCAAGAGGCCTTCACCCACTGAGTCATCTTACTGGTCTTCCTTCTATCTTTTTCCTCAGTTCTTTTCCCTTTCTTGTTTCCAAAAAAAAAAAAAAAAAAAA
>NC_034606.1:5604677-5612754 GCF_900095145.1 Mus pahari | reverse complement strand
AAAAAAAAAAAAAAAAAGAAAACTATTTAATTGGGCGGCCTTAGTGTTCAGAGGTTTAGTGCGTTAAGGCATGATGACAGCGCAAACAGACGCGGTGGGGCAGGCAGATGTGGTGGGAGAGAGGAGCTGAGAGTTCTGCATCTAGATCCACAGGCAGCAGGAAGGGAGTGAGCCACTAGGAATGGCTTAAGCTTCTGGGACCTCAAAGCTCCCCCTCCACGTTCCCTCCCCCCCCACCGTGACACACCTCCTCCGCAGGGCCACACCTCCCAACAGTGCTACTCCCTGTGAGCCTATAGGGGCTGTTTTCATTCAAACCACCATATTATTCTTATTTTTCTTTTATTCATATAAGTGTTTTGGCTGTGTGCATGCATGTACACCACCTGTGTTTGGTGTCCAAAGAGGTCAGAAGAAGGCGTCCATTCATGGCGCTAGAGTTATGAATGTTTGTGAGCCACCATGAGGCTGGGAAACAAGGCAGCCAGTGCTCTTAACCAATGAGACAGCCCTCCAGCCCCTGCTTGGTTTTTAAGAAAGACACAGCAATCTACTTTGGATTTCTATCACTTTAACTCTAGTACTAGACAAAAACTAGGCTTCTGTACGGCCCATCCCATCTTATGTTGTTGTCCTCGCAAATTATATCTTTATGCATTGCATGCTTATTAACATAGATCTATAATTATTGTTTATGCAGCCCCATGTTAACTCCTGAGGAAGAGAAGTTACAACTTAAAAACACAGCAATATTGGGTTTGTATTGAACTATGTGGTTACATTTGCCAGTAGATTTTATTTGTTTCTGGGGCTTCAAGCCACTCTCTAGAGTCTTTTCTTTCTTTTCTTTTCTTTTTTTTTCTTCTGGTGAAAGGACTCCTGTTAGGATTTCTTACAAACAGATCTACAGAATGCACTTATCAGAGTGAGGAATGTGAGCCGCCATGGTGTATCTGGGAAGGGTGTTGAAAGCTCTGTTCTGAGAGCGCAGCTCAAACACACCTCACAGGTGAGTCGCAGGAGAGCCTCCCTCAGGGTTCGGACAGCCAAAGCATTCTTTTCCACTGTTGTTTTGAGGCAGGGTCTCATCCAGCCCAGGCAGGCTCTCTTGCCACGTGGGAAAGAGTAACTGTGACCTCTCCATCGCCTGCCTCTGCCTCACAAGTGCTGGAGTCCCATGTGTGTGGCATCTCCGTTTTCATCCCTATTCCTCTATCCATCTGTGACTAATGGTCCCTTAAGAACCGCACTGATACCTTTATAAAAGAGGCCCCAGAGCTGGTAAGAGAGCTCAGAGGGGGGAAGTACACTCTCTATTCAAACCTGGTGACCTGAGTTCAGTTCCCAGAACCCACATCAATGTAGAAAAGAGGCCCAGCTCCACTAAGCTGTCCCCCACTGCCACATGCACACTGTGGTACACATGCTTCTGCCATGTTTTGTTTTTTTATATATATTTTGTTTTATTTTTTTTTTTAAAGATTTCTTTATTTATTATATGTAAGTTCACTGTAGCTGTCTTCAGAAACCCCAGAAGAGGGCACCGGATCTTATTATGGATGGTTGTGAGCCACCATGTGGTTGCAGGGATTTGAACTCAGGACCTTGGGAAGAGTAGTCAGTGCTCTTAACTGCTGAGCCATTTCTCCAGCCCTTCTGCCATGTTTTTAAAGTCAGTAGAAAGCAATCAAATCAAGAGTACACCATCTATAAACCAGAAAGCCTTCAGCCACGCCGGCCGGCCGGCGGCACGTTGGTCTGAAACTCCTAGCATCTCATTATAGCAGCCTGAACAAACTGATGGTTCTGTTATTTACACAAGGAGGAGGCAACAAGGGCTGTGAAGCCCCCCAGGACCGCAGTTAGTGAGAGCAAAAACCTCTAGAACCTTTGCTGTAGCTCTCTGTCTTAGATGTTTGAACTAAAGGTTGTTTGTTCGTAAGACAGGGTCTCACTGTGCAACCTAAGCTAGTCTTAAATTTGCTATGCAGAGCAAGCCTGCCAGTTTTCTGCCTCAGCCTCGATGCCTAGGGTGAGGATAACGACAGGGGAGATGGATGTAGTGATACCAGTCAGAATGCCTGACTTCCATGGAAGTGAACACAAAGTCATCAGCCTTTGATAGCCATCGTCTGAAGCCAGCCTGGGCTACCTGAGATCTGGTCTCAAAAACAACCACCAAGCCTGGTGTGGTGGCGCACGC
Source organism: Mus pahari (assembly GCF_900095145.1). Taxonomy (NCBI): domain Eukaryota; kingdom Metazoa; phylum Chordata; class Mammalia; order Rodentia; family Muridae; genus Mus; species Mus pahari. Next base: position 5,610,551 of record NC_034606.1, on the reverse strand, counting down.
CTTTAATTCCAGCGCCCGGGAGGCAGAGGCAGGTGGATGCCTGTGAGGCCAAAGTTAGTCTGCTCTACACAGTGAGTTCTAGGCCAGCCAGGACTTCATAGTGAGACCCTGTCTCAATCAGACAAATAAAACATAAAATGCACAGTAGAGAAGCAGTCTTGACTAGAAAGGGGGTGGGACTTAAGTTCACTAGATTCTATCCTACAAATTGTACATAAAGATTACTTTTTAATTATTATAATGCAGGCAATCAGTAGCCACCTTAAAATTCATAGTGAGGCACTGTGAATAAGGTGTGAAAGATGAGAGAACAGAGGGCACTTCCTGGTCGGTTTCAGTGAGAAGCTGCCGCGCTACCTTCGCTTACCGCGCTACCTAAGCAGGTGGGCGCGCTCCCTTCTGCTCGGGGAGCAATGAAGACACTTGGCGCTCTCAGTTTCCGGTGGCCACTGTAGAAAATGACTACACATGTAATGTCTTCAAACAACATGAATGTATTTATTTCTATGTGTGCACGTGTGGAGAGGCCAGACGTTGTTGTTGTTAGATTTCTTTCTTTCTTTCTTTCTTTTTTTTTTTAAGAAGATCACCATTGCCTACTGTGGATAGCTCGCAGATATCTTTTTTTTTTTTTTAAAGATTTATTTATTTATTATATGTAAGTACGCTGTAGCTGTCTTCAGACACTCCAGAAGAGGGCGTCAGATCTTGTTAAGGATGGTTATGAGCCACCATGTGGTTGCTGGGATTTGAACTCCGGACCTTCGGAAGAGCAATCGGGTGCACTGAACCATCTCGCCTGCCCTGTTGTTAGATTTCTAATTGCATAATTCTTCTTTATTCACTCCTCACTTCACTTTTTGAGATCAGCCATCCTGAGTCTCATCAATATAGACAGGCTGATGGTACGGAAGCCTCAGGAGCCCATCCTCATCTACCCCACCATCATCAGGATTACAGATGTGAGCCAGTGCTAGCTGGTACGGAAGCCTCAGGAGCCCATCCTCATCTCTACCCCACCAACACCAGGATTACAGATGTGAGCCAATACACCCAGCTTTATTTATGTTATCTTACCTTGTTTTTTTTCTTCCTCACCTGAGCCCTCTGGATTGAACTCAGCTTAGGTCCTTAGGTTTATTTTGATGGCGCCTTCTGCATAATCCCTCTGGTCCTTTGTTTTGGAGACAGGATCTTGAAAGTCGCCTGGGCTGTACTTAACTCAGGCAGGCCTCAAATTTATGGCCCTCCTGCATCAGCTTCTCAGACAGCTAGGGCTACAGGTGCCTGCCACTGGGCCCAATAAAAGACTCAAAGCCTTTGAAGCAGCTCAGGTAGTTTCCACGAGGAAGTGGAAAGCACTAGTCTTTTTCTTTCAGGATATGATCAGTTCTGACTGCTGGGGAGGCAGGTCCCTGAGGGAGGTGGACTGCTTCAGCCCAGGAGTTAAAACCGGCAGGGGCAGTACACTGAGATCTATTTGCAAAGGAAGAAAGGAAGAAATGAAAAGAAGCAAGCAAAGGCATTTTAAAAATAAAATTTGGGGGCTGGTGAGATGGCTCACTGAGTAAGAGCACCCGACTGCTCTTCCAAAGGTCTTCCAGAAGGGCCTTCTGCAGGAGACTTAGGCTTGATAAGGAAAGCTTCCCCTCATGGTGGTCATTGAGGAAGGAGGGTCCTTGTTTGTCCAAATTGTTCATGGTGGAAAAGATACATACCACTTACTCAGGGTGGACCAGGAAGGAACGTCTGCGAAGGGAAGCTTATTGGCTAAACCCCCAGGGCAGCCCATCTAGATACCTCATTAGCATGGAGGACTCTGGGCTGTATGCTACATAACCAGTTGTTGTGATCCCCTTAGTGGGGTGTCATGGTCTTGTGCTGCAGGACCGGAATCTGGTCAGGAGCAGATTCAAAAGCCAGCGATGAGAATTGCTGGGGTTTCTGACCTGCTCTACCTTCCCAGGGTTCCTGTCTGGTCACATGGTTCCACGCGCCTCTCAGGCATTTGCTCCCTCTGCCCTCATGGCTCTGCCCCCATCTGCCTGTCTACGTGCCTACTAGTCTGCCTCTACCCTTTCCCCAGGTCCTCGTTCCTCTCCCCTAACAAACCTCCTTTATAGCAGATCTGCTGCATGGCGTGATTTTCCAGGGGCACACCTTGGCACATGGGCAGGGACCCCTCTACCATACTTCTCACGGGTCTAAACCTTATACCAGGACCATATCTGTTTCCAACCTGCCACCACCTGCAACAGATCTTTCTAGTCCACGGACCACTCAGCACAGTGAAATTTAGTAAGTTTCCCCTTTGATCTGTGAAGCATTTCCCCAAATCTGAGAAAGTGACCTTTGAATGTACGTCCGGGCACTCCTCTGATACTCTTCGAGGTGGAGGTACTCTAGCCACACCATGACTGGCCTTTTCACCTGATCCCATCCCACCATTCAACGGAGGTACAGTCCTCCAGTTTCCTTAGGTCCTACTGGGCTATTGCACCCTTCCTGCCTTCTAATACCACCTCCACTGTGGAGCTGCCTGTTAATCCCACAGTTCCTCTGGGCCCTAGTGCCCTTCATGTTCCTCAACTAGAGGCCCTACTAGATCTCAGTTTTCTTCCTTGTTTCCTGACTTCCACAAAAGCCCTGGTAGCAGGCCGGGTCTCCCCCCTGGCCAGGCTAAGCCTCTGACCTCTGTTGAGTGTGCTGATGACCCACTGAACAGCTTGATCCTCAGTCAGGCCTCCCTGAGTTGGAAAACCTCTAACTTCTACACCTGAAACCTGACTTGAAGGATCCTAAATTTACTCACCTTTCAAATAAAATTTGGTCTCAATATCAGTCATATAATCAATCCAAATGGCCACCTAATAGCACCCCTGATCATAATATTATTAGAGAACTTAACAAATGCTACAAGCAATCAGGGAAACGGGAAGAGATTCCTTACTCCCGATCTCTCATTCCCCAAGCCCTGTTCCCCTCTGTCTTCTCTCCCTTCCCACACTGCTTAAACTTATCTTGCCTTTAGTTCACCGCAGGTCAGGGCTGGGTGGGGCCAGGGGCTGCAGCGCATGCACGCTCCCAAGGGATGCACAGATCACTTGTGTGTGAATTGACTCTAAACTCTAGAGTCTGATTCCTCCATGTGGCTCTGGCTCGCAGCCTGCCCACGCACGGTGACTTTGCCCTCTGCCCCCTGGTTTTCTGCAGTCAGCTGGCCTGCACTAAGCTAAGCACACACACTCTCTGCTCCTTCGTGGACACAGGTTTTATCACAAAGCGGTCTCCCGATCATCACTGCCATGGACAGATGGCTCCCAAATATCTCGTACAGAAACTTGCTCTGCTCTACGCTTAAGGTTCTACTTCCCCACTCCTAAAAAAATATTTTATCTGTGATTTATTTGCACTTTGCTCTCAAAAGAAAAAAATAATATTTTGAGATTATGCTGTAATCACTTATCTAAGGATCTATAAATTTCTCATTTGATATGGTTTAAAATCTATGTAACTACAACATTATTTGGCTTTAAACCTATATAATAAAGGGCTTATAATTAAAATCTATACATGAGTATATGTCTGATTTTATACTTATAGCAAGGCTAGGTTATTGTTCACCCTTTTTCAGACCCAGGCATGTTTTTAAAGTTCAGGGTCAAAAACAGGATTATTGACTTATAAATTATTGAATATGGTTAAAAAATCTGTAAAATCTTTAACAAAAGGTTAACTTAAAGCTCACAACTTGGGGTTAGTAATTGAAAGTCAGTGCTTAGATAATCTTAGACCATGTGGCCTGATTCTGTTCTGGGATAGAAGCCACACAAGGCTGTCTGCCACCTTTGCTAGGGCTGGAGAAGGTGGAAGCCATGACTTTACCACCATCTTGACTAAGGGCAACAACAGGAGCCGTGAGCTGACCATGGAAACAGGTCTCCATGATACTTTTCAGTTGGGGTAGGACTTTTGTATGATTCCTGTCATGCATACCTGTATGTACAAGCGTTTAAAACAACGCTTGGTTCATGAGGTATTGAAGCTGCACCTCCAGGTGTTCACATACAAAACATACTCTACTGACAGCAGAACCTTATAACACAATAGCAATCATTTAGTATTAATTTTAGAGACATTAAACTGTTTATTCTGTTAGAACTTGTTTTTGCCTTCTAAAAATTATGGTTATACTCTATGTCTTCACCTTATAAACTTAAAAATTTTAGAGCTTTACAACATTAAAAAGGCTAAAAATCACTGGCTTAAAATATGTTTAGCTTCTTGTTGTTGTTGTTGTTGTTGTTGTTGTTGTTGTTTTTGACAGGGTTTCTCTGTATAGTCCTGGCTGTCCTGGAACTCACTCTGTAGACCAGGCTGGCCTAGGACTCAGAAATCCGCCTGCCTCTGCCTCCCGAGTGCTGGAATTAAAGGCGTGCACCACCACGCCCGGCTGTTTAGCTTGTTTTTGCTAGTGGTATTAAGCTACATACTTTTTCATCAACTAAATCATATGGGGAACTGTTATGTTCTATAATTATATGCAATATAAAGATCAGAAAAGTTCCCAGTTTCTTTATTAATATGTTTATGGATTAAAGGGTTTTGCTTTAATGCTGAGAGTCAAGCCATTTTTAAATTGTTATTTTAAGTCTTAACCTAGTAGGAATAAAACATGAAGTCCTAGTCTTATGAAAGCTACTAAATTATTATAAACTGTTAAGGATAATTTAAAATGCAAATTGGTAATCAGTTACCTCATAAATGATCAAATCCTTTAATGTATTAAAAAACTATACTTGTCCAATATGATCAACTCCAGGAATAAGCCTTATTTAGCCTCTTCTTTTATGTATGCAAAGTATGGTTTAAAGCAAATAACTAGGAACAGACAAGGATTTTTAAATTCAGAGATGCTTGGTAGGAAGCAGCCCTCAAACCTGTCAGAGATCTGCTGAATATGGCATTTAAGATGTTTAAACTTACTATGATAGAGACTCTCAAATACTAAAAGTGACCTCCCCCATCCCCATAAGGTCTCCAAGAAGCTAATAGGCACAACAGCAAAAGTCTCAACCTAAACTATGCTATGTAAACCATTGGAAAAGATGCCCAGCCTGAGCTGTGGACAAACAGGACACCAGAGAGTTGATTGCCCTCCACCCCCGAGTGCCTAAGCTAAGGTGAGGTTAATCCCTCCCATGTTCTTCCTCCACAGAAAAAGCTTCTTCGTCTTCTAGGCCTGACAGACAAAGACTGCCTGTGGCGTCATGGATGTCGCAGGAACCTGGGACAACTGTCTAGGTAATGCCCGGTGGACTAGTCTCTCATTCAGTTGCTACATAGGCCATTTAGATCACAAGTTATCTTTCTCAGATCTCTGACCCCATTGACAGCTAAGCTAACTGTAGCTTGACAGCTAGAAAACAGCAGGAACCAGCTCCTTACCAAGGTAATCCACCGCTGTATTAGTTCATTAGCCAGTTCATTAGTGAGTTAAAACCTCTAGGTCTCTCTTTTAAAAGGCTAGCAGGTTTGCTTTGCTCACAGGCTTCATAGTGAAAGGCAAACAGTTTTATTTATTTATTTAATATTTTGAAGATTTATTTATTTATTTATTATATGTGAGTACATTGTAGCTGATTTCAGACACACCAGAAGAGAGCGTCAGATCTCATTACAGATGGTTGTTGGTTGTGAGCCACCTTGTGGTTGCTGGGATTTGAACTCTGGACCTTCGGAAGAACAGACAGTGCTTTTTTTGTTTGTTTGTTTGTTTGTTTGTTTGTTTGTTTTTTGGTTTTTCGAGACAGGGTTTCTCTGTATAGCCCTGGCTGTCCTGGAACTCACTTGGTAGACCAGGCTGGCCTCGAA
>NC_034606.1:5600728-5603582 GCF_900095145.1 Mus pahari | reverse complement strand
AATAAGGCTGCTATGAACATAGTGGAGCATGTGTCCTTATTACCAGTTGGAAGATCTTCTGGGTATATGCCCAGAAGAGGTATTGCTGGGTCCTTTTAAAATGTAACTTTTACAACATTTATCTAAAGGAACTCCTACTACAGTGACTGCCCCCAACAATCACTCACCTGTATCTTATGGTGAATAGTTGGATAGGAAAAAAGATGCAAAGTTTTATGTAAGGTTCAAGGCTATAAGAGCTTAGGCAGTGAGGATCTAAGAAAGAGTTTTAGGGTCTAAGAAGGTGTTTTAAGGTTGGTAAGCACAAGTGAAAGCTTAAATGGCATTAAGAAAGTGATTTAAGATATATCAACAGAATGAAAATGCTTCAGATTCCTTCCCCTTGATATGCTACTATTTGCATTAAGTCTTTGAAGTTCAGAGCTTTAACATTAATCAACAGAGTTCTGATAAATTAGTCTAACTCTGGTAAAGCCTTCCACTACACAACTCACTATCACAATCACAAGGTCAGGATTTTAAGTTTCCTTTGGGTGTCTTTACGTGTAGAAGTGTTTCTCTATGTTAAATCTGTATACACCCAGTCTTCTGGATAGAGGGAAGAAGCCCCGCTTTCATGGCTTGTAGTCATACTGTACCCCAGGGACCTAGCTACTGCTTATGTTAGCTCCTGCCAGCCTCTGTCCTCAGCAACCCTCTCTCATTCTTGGCATACACCCCTCCCTCAGTGCCCTCCTTTCTCTGCCTTGTGGCTCTGTTCTCATCTGTCTGCCAGTCTTTATCCTTTACCCAGGCCCTCACGCCTCGTCCCTCCCCTAATAAATCTCCTTTATACCAGATCTTCTGTGCGGGTTAATTTCCTAGGAGCACACCTCGGCATGGGCCTGCCAAAGGTCTGCATTATATTTCATAATACAAAGCTTTTACTCTGATGGATTGCAACCATTTAAATTATCTAATATTTATACCAGAAAAGACACAGGAAGCATAAACTGAGGTAAAAACCTGCTAACTCAGCAAAGTATTTTCTGAACTACATACAAAGTATCTACTTACCAGCCTGACTCTCAGCGAATCTGCTAGCGCTTTAGAAAGGTCTATGTATGTCCTCCTACTGAGCTAATCTGCCTTTCTCTTGAGAGTCTCCCAATCTAGAAGAGCTCCTTAGCTCTCCTTCCTAGAATTCTGTTTCACCCGTGCCTCGCCAGGTGCTTCTCTGTAGTTCCTACAGGTCCACAGAGAGAATCTCCATCTCTTGCCTGGAGCTTCTTCCATAAAGACTCGTCCAAGCCAAAAAAAAAAAAAAAACCGGGAATGAGGTCCAATTGCTGTAAAAGAAGGCTTTAGCTCCTCCTAGACCTTTGGCAGGCTGAACCTAGTCCCCAGACCATTAGGGTGGTAGGGGTCCCAAGCCAACACGGTAGGAGCCAAACCTTTACTTGGGGTAGCTCAAAGCCATCCAGCTGACATTGCCTCAGGTCATAGAACAAAGATTACAAACCCTCTCCTAAGCAGTTTGCCTTAAAATAGCTTAAAATGGGCAGGAACTTTCCATTCTTTAGCATTGTTATCTATGGAGGCTTTTAGAGGCACACCCAAACTGCATCTCTTCAGGGCACGCCTAACTACATCTGATATACACAATATCTATTTAAACGTTTATATTTTGCTAACAATTAAGTTTTCTATGTACAATGATCACATACCCTGCAACAATGGGTTAGAGTGGGAAGCTGGTAAGGCAGAGGGGTAAGAGTGAGGTCACAAAGGGAAACACATTCATTGTGTACCTAAATGCACTAAATCCAGAGAATTTAATGACGTCCACAAGATGGCAATATTTTTGCAGCAACGTAGGGAAGAAAACTTTGGAATGATGATGTGTCACTTACTTTTCTGTTGCTGTGATAAAATACTCTGGCAAAACAATTTTCAGGAAAAAAAAGTTAATTATGGTTCACAAGTCCCATCAAAGTTGGGAAATCTACGGAGGAGCTTGAAGCAGCTGGTCACAACTGTTGGTAATGGGGGTACAGGAAAGAAACTGGCACGACAGACCCAGGGTATGGTCAAGGGCTTTACTGTTAGGAGAGAGAGAGAGAGAGAGAGAGAGAGAGACAGAGACAGAGACAGAGACAGAGAGACAGAGAGAGACAGAGACAGAGAGAGACAGAGAGAGAGAGACAGAGAGAGAGAGAGACAGAGAGAGAGAAAGAGAGACAGAGACAGAGACAGAGACAGAGACAGAGACAGAGACAGAGACAGAGAGAGAGAGAGAGAGAGAGAGAGAGAGAGCATGGCCAGGGAGGAAAAGTGGAAGAGTGGAGTGGAGATGAGTGATGGCAAGAGATGGAGATAGAGAATATAGCCAGGGAAAGTAAGAGAACAGAAGAGTAAGGTGGAACAAGAGAGGACATAGTGGGTAGCCAGGTTATAAGGAGGAGGAGGCCTGTGAGCTTCAGGGAGTTTAGGGGAGGGAGGAGGCCAGAAAGGCTAGGATGCTGGTGTGGACTTGGAAATGTATCACAGGCACTAGTGATGCTGAGAGAGCCTGGAGGCCAGCATGGGCTGTGATAGGCACCACAGTCGCCATGTGTCCCTTCTGCCAGAGGTAAGGGAGAAGATCATGCCTTCTGGAACATGGGAACCAGTTTCACAAGGAAACTAAGGAACACTAGCTTCTGTTTTTTTTGTTTGTTTGTTTTCGGTTTTGTTTTTTTTGGTTTTTTGAGACAGGATTTCTCTGTGTAGCCCTGGCTGTCCTGGAACTCACTTTGTAGACCAGGCTGGCCTCGAACTCAGAAATCCACCTGCCTCTGCCTCCCGAGTGTTGGGATTAAAGGCATGTGCCACC
>NC_034606.1:5599723-5600717 GCF_900095145.1 Mus pahari | reverse complement strand
GGATTTCTCTGTGTAGCCCTGGCTGTCCTGGAACTCAGAAATCCGCCTGTCTCTGCCTCCCGAGTGCTGGGATCAAAGGCGTGTGCCACCACGCCCAGTTTGGAACACTAGCTTTTATCTAACTGCCAGAAATCCTCCTGTAGTCCAGGCTGAGTTCATTTCTGGATATTTGAACCGCCTTCTGGAGTATTGGGAATTAAGAGTTTCCTTCAGACCTGACAACACTGAATCTATAATCTGGAAGCAGACATTGATTAATGCCTATGTTTAGTTTAATTCTTCACTTATACAGTCTGGGATCCCCTCCAGGGAATGGAGGGCCACCCACTGTGAGCGAGTCATCTCACCTTAATAAAATCCAGACAATCCCACACAGGCAAATTCAGAGAACCACATACTGAGCTAGAGGCCGGTCTCACTTCAAGGCGCCCTGTTTTGGAAACAAACAAAAATATCTCTAATTCTAGCAGTCAGGAGTAAAAACTAGTAATCTTTATATTATTAAAGATAAAAATAACTTTAATTCCAAAGGCAGGTGGATCCCTGACAGTTAAAGGCCAGCTTGGTCTACATATTGAGTTCCAGGCCACCCAGGGTTATAAAGTGGACCCCCCCACACAAACACACAAACCTACCTAAAAGCAAACAAAAAGGAAGAAGAAGGAGGAAGGAGAAGGAGAAGGAGAAGGAAGAAAATGGCAATACACTTTTGATCTTCCTTTATCCCAAATAAATATATGGTAGCACATGCACATATATGACAATATACTTAAGTGTTGATACAGACAGACAGATGTCATATAGATGTATTTAAGTATGCAATAGAGCCAATTGATTTTGAACTGAAATGTATAAAACAGTAAACACAAGTAAAGCCCTTATTCCTCCCAGCACTCTCTTTGAGACTGAGTCTCTCTGTGTAGCCCTGGCTGTCCTAGAACTCTGTATGTATGCCTCTGCTTCCCAAGTGCTGGGGTTAAAGGTGTGCGCCACC
>NC_034606.1:5582470-5599689 GCF_900095145.1 Mus pahari | reverse complement strand
ACGCCCGGCTTGAGACTGAATTTTTTAGATTTAACTAACAGCGACCTAGCAGTAGCTTGAGCCATCATCTACCACCATTACTGCATGCACCACTGCTGGAAATAAGGTATATAAGAGGGGGCTGCTTGCTACCTCAGTCCTCTCCCTCGCCTCCCTCCTCTTCCCCTCCCTCTCCTCACTTTCACTCTCTCTTTCTCTGCTTCCACAGATTCCCGACTGGCATCTCTCTCTCTTTCTGTCCTGCTCTATCAGCAGTTTCTTTGCCCTCATGGCTGTCTGCTTCTACCCCTCCTCCAGGCCCCCTTCCTTCCCCCACAATAAACCTCCCTTATACTAGGTCTGTCACACTGTGTGATATCTCAGAGGGACACTTTGGCATGGGCCCACCAGGCACCACCTAACCGTGCCACTACCGAGTTTATATTTTATAACGATGCATGTCTGTGTGTGGGTTTGTATACATGAGCACAGTGCCTGAAAAGCCACGAGAGGGTACTGGATCCCCTGGAGCTGGTGTCATATGGGTCTGACTAAACCAAACCTGGAAGAAGGAAGTGCTCTGAACCACTGAGCCATCTCTCCAACCCCACCTGAAGATTGCATTTTGCAATTGTATCTCACTAGATACACTGTTACTGTTTGTTTTTGTTTCCTTCTAGCTACTAGGAACCATAGGATAATTAGTGTTTAACACTAAGAAGGAACCATTATTTTGAAGTTCTCTTACAGCTTCTGTTAGCTGTGCTGACGTTTCTAAAGCTAACTTCTAGCCATATGAGTTATTCTCTGAGGTGAAACCTTTGTTGCTTATGCTCAAAGCCGGCCACCCCTGAATGAGCATGCCGTGAACTCTGCTAAGACACTGGGGCTGTGCTGACAAGTCTTATGCAGACAGCACTGCATACCCAGGTGCTATATAGACATTGAGTCATTCTGCTTTATCACACCAGAGAGCACAGGAGAGCCAGGACCAGCGACACAAGTGCAGACATTCCTCCACTGAGACAAAAGACTACATTTTAGCCAGGTCAGGAGGCAGAGGCAGAGGCAGAGGCAGATGGATCTCTGTGAGTTCAAAGCCAGCCTCGTCTACAAAGCAAGTTCCAGGATAGCCAGAGCTGTTACACAGAGAAACCCTGTCTTGAAAAAGCAAAAGCAAATAATAATTAATAATAATAATAATAATAATAATAATAATAATAATAATAATAATAAAATAAAATTTAAAAAAGCAAAGCAAAATAAAACAAAACAAAAAACCCTTTTTACTCTGTGCTTCTTATGTTCCAGGCTGGAGGCTACTAAAGCAGGGACTGGAAAAATATACATTAAAAAAAATATAAACCCAGGCAGGGTCTATATTTTTGGAGAGAGAGCTTAGTGGTTAAGAGCACTTGTTGCTCTGGCAGTGGACCTCAACCATCCAGAGTTTCAGTTCTAAGGGATCTGACTCACTCTTCTCACCCCCAAGGATGCAAAGTGCATGCATGGTACACACATGTACATGCAGACAAAGTGCATGCATGGTACACACATGCACATGTAGACAAAGTGCATGCACGGTACACACNCAAAGTGCATGCATGGTACACACATGTACATGCAGACAAAGTGCATGCATGGTACACACATGCACATGTAGACAAAGTGCATGCACGGTACACACATGTACATGTAGACAAAGTGCATGCATGGTACACACATGTACATGTAGACAAAACACTCACATATATAAAATAAATAAATAAAAAACGCAAGGCTGGAGAGATGACTCAGCGGTTAAGAGCACTAGCTGCTTGCTCTTCCAGAGGTCCTGAGTTCAATTCCCAGCAAACACTTGGTGGCTCACAACCATCTGTAATGGGATCTGATGCCCTCTTCTGGTGTGGCTGAAGACAGCTACAGTGTACTCACATATATAAAATAAAGAAATCTTAAAAAAAAAAATAAAAAAATAAAAACCCATCCTTTGCTACGGTGGAATGATAAAACCCTTAGACATTTTTATCCAGAATTCCCTGCGTTTCAGTTATTTGTTAATCTTCTATTTAGCAAACTTCCAGAGTTTGTGCTGTCTGTAATTTTCTACCCCAGTTGCAGAATGTTCTTGGTCTTTCTATGAGAACAGAACAGAGTACAGCTGCCTGTTTGTTACAGTGGAAAGCCACAGAAAGCATGAATTAGCTTTTCTTCTTTATCAGTAAATGTTAATGAAGCCTGGTGCAGTGGAACCTGCTTGTAAGGGAAAGAGAAAGGTGGGAGAACAGGGACTCAAGGATTTATGCACACTGTTGAGGGTGGAAGTGGAGTTAATGGAGGCAGCGAGTTGCTGTGCACTGTTAAATTCTGTATCCCAAAGTCTAGTTGCCTCAGGACAAGTGAATTCTTACAAATAGCAGCTTTTGTTGTTGTGCAAGCTTTAATTTAAAACAATTGTTTAATAAAGGTGCCTATAGCTTGTAACAGGGCTGAAGAAAGGTAGGCGGGGCTTCGGTTGCTGGTCTTGGCGTCTGAGGCAGAGACTAGGCAGAGAAGAAGGAAGAGGTTGCCCTGGGGTAGATGTATGAGAGCATGACCTTGAGGTTCACCTGTTCAAGTAGGAGTGGTCCATGCAGAACACGGGATATCTCCAGGTTAGTGACAGGGAAGTAGACAAACAAAATGTACAAGGTTCTGAGAGCTGTGTTTGTGAAGCACCCAGCCCACATACTTAACAGGGAAGTTGATTGCTTCTCCATATTTCTCTGTGGGAACCCAGGAAATCTACACAGAACAAACACTCAATTTTTCAGGATAAGTAGAAATATTCCGGGCAAAGAGTGTGGGATAAGGGGTGTAACTCAGTGGTAGACTTGCCTGGCATCATATACAAGGTCTTGAGCCCAATGCCCAAAGACAAAAATTGACAGTGATAAGATTGTCTACCTTTGCCAGTATCTATGGTGGGAACACTTCTCTTGTGGCAGATTTCAGGCAACCAACATGATGTCCCTGAGCCCTGGGACCAGCTGAGCATGAGATGGTAAATCATCATCATCAGAGAGAAGGCAGGTGACAGGCAAGGCACAGCCAAAGGTGCAGGTGGCTGGAGGTGTCTGCAGACAGGTTGGCTGCAGCCCTGCAGAGTGTGAGACAGTGACTGGAAGATGTGGGATATGGAGAAATAGGTGCAGTGTGAGAGACAAAGAGCCTGCAACAGGAGACATGTATTGTGAAAGTATCCAGGAAACAGGAGGGGCAATGATTGCAGAACACTGGGTTTGGGCAATTCTATCTCTTCTGCAGTGGATAATGTTCTAAACTGTTCATCTTTAGAGAAATAACTCGGGGAACAGTGTAGGGAAGTAGCTAGTGTTCAGGGAGACAAAGGTCTCCCTGAGGATCGGTAGGGTGACTGATCCATACATTTCAATAGTCTTGCAGTGAGATGTAAACTAATATTTGGTCTCTGTGAGCCATTACTAAGACATTTCAGTACAACTTGTGTTTATCCCACCTCAGGGGGGTTCTTTAACTCAGGACTTTAGAAACGAATGAAAGGAAATGATAAAATAATATCACTTTTTAATGTGGCTAAATAGAAACCATACAGTATCCTGCACAGCTTTATCCGATATAAAAGTGCGTCTGTACATTTTAATGTGGCCAACTCATCTACGAGCCCCTGTTCATCCACAGCAGAGTGCTTCCTCTGCCTCTGCCTGCCTGACTGCTAATTCTCATTGCCTCTTCCTGAGTATCACATTGGTACCATTAAGTGCTCAGATCTGTTGTCTGTTTGCTTTTCTGTTACAGAAGTGCTAAGCCCCTTTTCCCAGGGACATTATATTCCACAGCTGCAGATGCCCGCTGCCTGCTGCCTGCTCACAGCCTTTCCCCTTACTAAGCCAGACTTCCAGGGAGGAAAGCATTGAAGCCTAAAGCAGCATCCATCCCAGAGATGCCCTGTTCCCTTGGGCTTCTTACTTCCCTAGTGATACTCTGGTCACAGGGCCACCTGGATGAATAGGAGCCCACAAGATGCTCACAGAGCTGCAGCTGCTGCAGTTACGTCAGATGGTTCTGGGATGACTCTGTGGGCAGCTGCCTGGCCTGGTTTCCGTTCTCTGGCTGTGATAAAATTCCCTGACAAAAGCAACTTGAAAAAAAAAAAAGGTGTTTTAGCAGGGGATGGGGGGCACACATCTTTAATTCCAGCACTGGGGAGGTGGAATCAGGTGGATTTCTGAGTTCTGGGACAGCCAGGGCTACACAGAGAAATCCTGTCTCGAACTCCTTCTGTCACTCCAAAAAAGAGAAATGGTTTATTTAGCTTACAGTCCTAGATTGTATGTAGTGCACCATTGTGGGGAAGTCAAGGCAGGAACTTGAAGTAGCTAGTTGCTTCCACAGTGAAGAGCAGAGAGAGAAATGTATGCACACATGCCCACTTAGGCTCAGCTCATTCCCCTCACTCCCCCACCCCACCCCTTTTTTTAACAGCCCAGGACTCAAACCCAGGGAATGGAACCACCCATGTTTAGTTGGGCCTTTCTTCATCAATTAACATAATCAAGACAACCTCCCACAGGCTAACTGAATCCACAGGCTAACTGAATCAGGCAGTCCTCCACTGAGACTCTCTCTCTCTCTCTCTCTTTTTTTAAAGATTTATTTATTTTATGTGAGTACACTAGCTGTCTTCAGATACACCAGAAGAGTGCATCAGATCCCATTACAGATGGTTGTGAGCCACCATGTGGTTGCTGGGATTTGAACTCAGTACCTTTGTAAGAGCAGTCAGTGCTCTTAACCACTGAGCCATCTCGCCAGCCCCCGAGACTCTCTTCTGAGGTGATGACAGGCTCTGTCCAGTTGACAATTAAAACTGCACGTCTCAGTGGGACTGTCCACACCCACAACAGATCCTGCCATGTGCCAATACTCTCCTCTCTCCTCTCTCCCTTTGATCTCCTTCTCTTTCTTTTCTGAGCATCAGAACCCAGGGTTTGTTACCAAAGTCAATGTAGCTCAGCATCCTTAACTGTTTTACCACCAGCAGGTGGGGCAGCAGGAGAGCAGGAAGGAGACCTGCACCTATCTCTCTCTTCAACTTAAGTGTGGGTAGAGAGCTCGGAAGTCTACTCATTTCCTCCCACACCGCTGCCACTACCTGCCCAGCATCTGTCAAACAGGGACACCTGATAGACGGACAGGACATTAGAAGTCCCTACAAGTCACCTGCAACTACTATCGCCTTTCCACCCATAGACTCCAGCATCAAGATCTGGAAGCTGGCTCTGGTGTGGTGGTTTGTAATTTTAGGCTGGCAGGTTGTAGGAAACAAGACGATTGCAAGTTCAAGGCTTCCTTGGGCTACAGATCAAATTAAAAGGTTACTCAACAAGATGTAGTGTGTGTGTCCTACTGCCCAACCTGCTTAAACCTCAGTGGTGGCCAACAAAACTGCCAAATTGAGCAAACTTAGATACAAATAAGGAATCTCATTTAAACATGAATGCCAGCCTCAAGGTGAGGTGAGAATGAGAAACTGTCTGGAAGACTAGCAAAGCGCTACAGAGTAACAGCTGCTGGGACAGCTGTCACAGTTCCGGAAAATCCCACCAAGGGGAAAGTAGTTCCTTCTGGACAGGAGAATGAAATCTCCCGTGGAGACCTAACCTTCGATTTTGGCAGGTCAATGGCCTGGTTAAGGGAGCATGCTTTAGGAAGGCAGGGCCACCTTTCCTCTGTCTCTTTCTTTTGGGTGCTGTCCAGAGGCCAGATACTCTTCTGGTACCCTGGGCTTCCGTGTTCTGTGCTTTCTCTGAAGCTCCCTTCCTGTCATGTGGCTCACCTCTATGCTGGCTCAATCCCAGTGACATATTTGTTAAGTTTCCATCCAGGAATCTATAAGAAACTTTCCTCTAAAACTTACTCTTTCAAACGCACCCCAATTTTCCTGTACCATTGTCTCCTTGAGTTTGTATCAGATAAAATAGTGCTGATATGTATGATCCTGTCTAAGTTATATTAACTATAGGCCCATATGCCAACAAGACAAAGTAGAAGCAGGACAGAGCAGAAACTCTGAGAACGGCTGTGCCCTGAGTTCTGGAAGCTGCCTCTGTGCCACCTCCACAAGGTGGAGAGTCAGTACAAGAAAAGACAAAAGCAAAAACAAAAAACCAGATTGTTCCCAAGAGAGGAAGGGAAGAGCTCACAAATTCACAATGGCACTGGTGGAGGAACACTTGAAAAGTACTGAGAAAACCACAAGAAAAAAATGTCCTGAGAAAAGACCTCCCCCATCAATGGGCTGTAACTCATGAAGATGCAAAATTGTATCAAAGGCGAGAATCTGAACTTAGAATGCAGCTGGCGGGAGGAGAGAAAGGAGATGGGGGTGTGGGTCCTTCCTCCTCTAAAGTAACATGTCTAAGCAAGTGTCCCAGGGTGAGCAGACAAAAGCAGATACATCTGTGGTCCAAGGTGGTAAGGCCCCACCTTGAGCTGGCAGCAGAACTGTTCACGTAATACTGTTTTATAAAGCATGCAAGATTCAAGACTGAGGAGCTCATGGAGAGCAGCTGAGTCCAGATAACGTGAGACCAGGCTCAAAGTTCCTGCAAAGGTGTCCTAAGAGGCCATGTGTAGAAAAGAAAAGCTAAAGCCCCCGCTGTAGAAGGACTCCAGGATACTGGAGATGCCAGGGAAACGGAACATCTGCCAAGGATGCTGCAGGGGCTGAGTGAGTCTGTCCCAAAAGAGAGGCTGTCTGTGCTTCCAGCAACAGAACTGGGGAGAAGGTTCTCCATAAGCTCTTGAAGCCCAGCTGTTACATGATGAGGCCCAGATGAGGAACATGGAGGTATTTGCCCTGCCAAATGTTGATCTTGCTTTGCTCCGTCATTGCTTGCTCTACCCCAGTTGTTCTTTTTGGGATTGGAATATTTACCCCGTGCTATTATATGTTAGAAGGAGAATTTGTTTTTTATTTTATAGGTATGCCCAGTTAAGAAACTGGACTTTTTAATGTGTTTGGAGTTACAAAGATATTTGAAATTGCACCATACACATTTTACATTGTAACGTGGTCCTGAGCGGGATGGTTTAACATGATGTGAAAATGAATTGTTTGTTTTAGCTGGCTTGTATCACAGACACAAGATTCTGGTATTGGACAGGTTGTGAAGTGTTCTAACGTACATTCCCAGCCACATGTCCCCTGTTCCTTGCTATATGAATCTTGCTCCTTCAGCATGTCCTCAGGGGCCACTTCTCCTGGCCATGTGCTCCTAATCCATCCGGCCTCATGGCAGCCTCCTCCTTCTCTCCAGCTCCTTTTTCCTCCATTTCCTTCACCTGGTGGTCCTTACCTGAGACCCCCCAGCCTAGCAACTGAAACTCTACCTACCTCTATTTACCTACCTCTATTTTCTCCAAAGGAGAAAAACTATTCCCTAAAGTTGTCTTCTAATCTCTATACATGCCATGACACCCCCACACAACATACATGCATGTGTCTACATGTTACATACACAAGTAAATAAAAGAAGGAAAAAAACCCCACCCACAGTGACTATAACTCACCTGGTGGCTTACAACCACTTGTAACTCCAGTCCCAGGGAACCTAGTACCCTCTTCAGGCTTCAGAAGTACCAGGCATGCACAGACATGCATGCAGGCAAAACATCTATGCACGTAAAATAATGTTTCATTTTATTTAAAAAAAAAAAAAAGTTATGCAGGAAGGGCTGGAAAGATGGCTCAGTGACTGAGAGTAAACATGCCCATGAAGGAGACCTGAGTTAGTTTCCAGCACCCACATCAGGAAGTTCACAGTTGCCTGTGACTCTAGTCCCAGGGGATGCCCTTTTCTGTCCTCCTCAGGCAACTGCATCCACATGTACATTCCCTGACACACACACACACACACACACACAATTTAAAAACATAGAGTAAATCTTTAAAAAGCTGTAAGGGAAAGCTGGTCACCTGTAACCCCTGCCCTTGAGAGATGGAGTCACTGGAATTGGGAGTTTAAGACCTGCCAGGGCTACATGAGGCCATGTCAAAACAAAAAAGGAAAACAAAAATGTGGCTGTAGCTTAGTGCTGTCATACTTGTCTAGCATGTGAGGCCCTAGGTTCAATCCCAATACTGGAAAAAAAAAAAAAGATACAGTATAAGACCAAAAGATGGCCCAGCAGGTAACGATGCTTGGCGCCCGGCCACATAATAATATTCGTGCTGTCCCTTTGACCTTGTGCTGGTAGTTTTGCATCAACTCAATGACACAAGCTAGAATCATCTAAAAGGAGGAGGGGACCTCAGTTGACAAACTGACTCCATAAGATCAGGGTACACAGCCCAGACTCTCCAAACAAATGAAGAGGTCACAACTGGACAAGCAGGGCTCACCTTATGAACTTCTTAAGTGACCTCCATGAGTTGGAAGTGACACTGAGTGCTTCTGAAAGGGATTTTGATCCTCCTCCAAAACCCAAATGGGTTTGAATGCCTGTACTAACATTAATCCATGAAGACACCCCATGTTCCAAAAGTAATGAAAGGGTAATTACGGCTCTCTACTTTCACTGTCTCATTCCCTGGAGAAAGTTCTAGAGGAGGGAGGATAAAGAAACCCTCTGTTGGTTAACAGCCTTGAATTGTGTGTGGATTAACAATTAGTCTGAGTTCAGTGTCTGGGGAGATGCTTCTCTGACTCGCTACGGGGGCACTTTAGGAATTAACTAGGAAGGATAAAATGTTCTTCCGGGAAGGAATGTTCTGGAACCCAAGTCATCTTGACATGTTTGAAATCCCTTTCAGAAAAATTTAAAAGGAGACATAATCAGATCTTATGGAGAGATTCTAGCCTTATCGTTTCCACCTGTGCTCTGAAGAGGATTAAGTCTGAGGATTTCAAAAATCCTCTTTCTTTATCGCATTATTAATTTGGTAGGTTTAGAAATAGACTAGGCATGGGTAATTCAGGGTCTGGGAGGTGGAGGCCAGAGCATCAGGAATTCAAGGTTACAAGAAACTGCCTCAAAAACAAACAAATGAACAAATAAATAGAAAAAGCAAACCAAACTAAAACAAAATAAAAAACAAGAGCCAGTGGGTTGGCTCGGTGGTTACAGATACTCACCCAGCAAACTCCACAGCCTCATTTCTAGCCCTGGGGTTCCCACTGGTGGAAGGAGAGAACTGACTCCCGTCTGTTGTTTTCTGTCCTCCACAGACATGGCACATATACAATGCCCACCACCAAAACAAAACAAGACAAAAAAACCTAAAAAACAAAAACAAAATTAGAGTTCAAAACAATGCCTTTTAAAAATTAAAAATTACATTGTCCTTCAAATTTTAAATATTTTTGCCTCCCAGTCACACCCAGATTATTAGCTTTGAACCTATTACTGTTATGGTCTGCTTAATCTTATGAAATATACATATGTATGAGCCTTAAATACATTCTATGTACTAATGGGTTCTAAAGGGGACAGTTTAGCTTCTATATTTCCATGAAGTGAAAAGTTACCTCAAAGAAATATTCCCATTTGCTCTCTCACCTTTCATCTCTAGAGTCCCCTAAAAGCTGTATGTCTGCCCTTGAGACTCACAAAATGACAGAGACTGACATTTTGGTGGTTCAGTCCCAATCTGCTAGGGCATATGTAAGAAAGACCAAGCCAGATGAGTAGTGAGTAGCCTCTCTGAGAGACGGAGTCGTTGTGGTAGTCTGTGGTGTACTGACATCCAGCTTGGCGCCAGCTTCTGCATGTACACTCTTACACACCGTGTTCTCTCTCTGTCTCTGTCTCTCTTTCTCCTCTCATCTCTCTCTCACCAACACCCCCCCCACACACACACACACTGCGGCACTGTGTAGCCCAAGTTTCAAACTCACAGCTATCGACCATACGTCAGTTTCCTACGTGTTGTGATATACGCCCCCTACCCCCACCCCATGCAAGATTTTTTAATGAGTGTGCCTCAGTGCTAGAGTGCTTGCCTGCCATGTGCAGCCCCAGGGTTGTATCTCCATCATGACAACAAACAAAGCACTGGAACAAAACAGCAACAACAACAACAAAACAAACAAACAGCTGGGCAGGGTAACTCCTTCCTGTAATCTCGGCATCCGACACCGAATTGTTCAAGACCAGCCTGGGTTGCACAAGTCAAATTTTGTCTCTGAAAACCAAAACCAAAGAAAAATGATAGAATTCACGCGCCGTACAGCTCACACTTAAATCGCATTTAGTACATTCACAGGGCGTGAATCACCACCACTCTAAGTTTAGACCCCTCTCATCACCCCACAAAGAAACCCCGTGTCTGTGAGCAGTGGCTGCTCCGCTCTGCCTTTCCTCAGTGCTTGGCAACCACAAATCTGCTTCCTGTCTGGGGAAGTCAGAAGGGCTTTTGTAGTCAGAAGCCGGGTGCTGGTTTCACAATGCCGGGTGCTCAACCGGCTCTTTCACTCCCACATCTATCTGGCGCTCAGTCTCTTCATTTGGCAGACGGGGCGCTTCTCAGCTGCACAACAGGTAGAAACAGAGTGTAACTCAGAGGTGGAGGGCTTGCATGAGATGTTCGTTCCACACTGGAAAGAAAGAAAGGAATGAAAATGAAAAGAAGCCGGGCAGTGGTGGCTGCACGCCTTTAATCCCAGCACTTGGGAAGCAGAGGCAGGTGGATTTCTGAGTTCGAGGCCAGCCTGGTTTACAAAGTGAGTTCCAGGACAGCCAGGGCTATAAAGAGAAACCCTGTCTCAAAAACAAAACAAAAAAAAAATGGACTATGTGTCCATCAGCTAGCTGTTTCCACACACGCTTGATGCTGCAAGTGTACCCCCAGGTGGACACACACATGCTTGATGATGCAAATGCACCCCCCCTGGACAGAGCTAGTTCCCACTCTGAGTCAGCTTCTTGCTTTTCCCCAGGTTTGCACACTAAATTCTAGAAAGTGTTACTTTCCGCTTCCTGACAGTTCTAACTGTCCACAGTCGTGTCATCTCTGCTCTTGCCTTGGTGAGCCACCAGGTGACTTTAATAATCAGTTCCCACAGGCCAGGGTTTACCCACACCGGAAAATTGGCTTGGTCTACTTGCTAAACAGGATATGGAATACGCTACTGGCAGAGGCTTCCTTACAGAAGTTTGTTCAGTGATAGCTGGTTACCAAGTGATTTGGAAGAACATCAAGTCATTTAAGGTTGTTTTATCTACTATTTAGAAGGGAGAAATGCAGTGTGTGCGTGCGTGTGTGTGTGTGTGTGTGTGTGTGTGTGTGTGTGCGCGCGTGTTTGAGGTCTCAACCTGTAGGCAATTTTGGAGCATTCTATACACTTTGCAAAAAAATCATGTATCAAGCAGGCTTACATTTAAAGTATGAGCAGTGAGCAAGGCATGGTGACTTTTATCCCTGCATTCAGAAGACAGAAGACAAAGGGAGGCAGATCTCTGTGAGTTCAAGGCCAGCCAGGGTTACATACTGAGACCTTATCTCACAAGATTTAGCATAGCCAGAGGTGTTCACTTCTGGTTGCCAATTAGGATCACCTTATTTTACTTGGTTTTTTCATTACTTTGTTGATTTATTCACTTTACACCCTGCCTGTCTCAGCCTTCCTCCCTCCTTTCCTTTCAGTCCTACAATCACGAATTCCTCCCCCTATTACCCCCATTTCCCTCCTCTAAGGAGAAGAGGAACCTCCCCTCTGGTACTGCCCCTTTGTGAGACACCAAGCAGCATCAGGATCAAGCGCATACTCTCCCACAGAGGCCTGACCGGGCAGTCTGGCTGGGAAAGGGGATCCAGGGACAAGCAACAGAGTCTGAGACAGCCAGTTGTTAGGGGACTCACTTGAAGACCAAGCTGCACATCGGCTACAAATGTGTAGGAGGCCTAGGTCCATTCCCAGCATGCTCTTTGGTAGGTGGTTCAGTCTATATGAGCCCCCATGGGCCCAGCTTAGTTGACTCTGTAGGTCTTCTTGAGGTGTCCTAGACCCCTCCAGCTAGCTCAGTCCTACTCTGCCACACGTTCCCCATGCTCTACCTGATGTTTGGCTGTGGTCTCTGCATCTTTATCCATCAGCTGCTGGATGAAGCCTCTTAGGAGACAGTTATACTAGACTCCTGTGGTGGTTTGAATACGCTTGACCCAGGGAGAGGCACTATTAGGAGATGTGGCTTTTTGGAGGAAGGGTGTCATTGTGGGGGTGGGCTTTGAGACCTTCCTAGCTGCCTGAAAAACAGTCTGTTCTTGGCTTCCTTTGGATGAAGATGTAGGACTCTCAGCTCCTCCAGTGTCATGCCTGCCTGGATGCTGCAGTGCTCCCACCATGACAGTAATGGATGCTGGTTTGGTTTGTTTGTTTGGTTGGTTGGTTGGGGTTTTTTGTTTGTTTGTTTGTTTGTTTGTTTGTTTTTGGAGACAGGGTTTCTCTGTATAGCCCTGGCTGTCCTGGAACTCACTTTGTAGACCAGGCTGGCCTCGAACTCAGAAATCCGCCTGCCTCTGCCTCCCGAGTGCTGGGATTAAAGGCGTGCGCCACCACACCTGGCAATAATGGACTCTGAAATGGACCTCAAAACTGTAAGCCCGTCCCAGTTAAATGTTTGCCTTTATAAGAGTTGCCATGGTCATGGTGTCTCTTCACAACAATGGAAACCCTAAGACAAACTCCTGTCTGCAAGCATAGCAGAGTAACATTAATAGTGTCAGGGGTTGGCTCTCTCACATGGACAAGTCTCAAGTCAGGACAAATTTGGGGTGTAAGGTTTTGTGGGATTTACTTACTTTTAATTTTTATTTATTTTTACTTTTTTTTGGTTTGGTTTTTTCGAGACAGGGTTTCTCTGTGTAGCCCTGGCTGTCCTGGAACTCACTTTGTAGACCAGGCTGGCCTTGAACTCAGAAATCCGCCTCTGCCTCCCGAGTGCTGGGATTTACTTTTTACTTTTATTAATTTTTTTTTTTTTTGGTGTTCTACAAGAGCATCAAGTACTCTCCCTCTTTTATAAACATTTTATTTATTTTATGAATGTGAGTACACTGTTGATCTTCTCAGACACACCAAAAGAGGACATTGGATCCCAATACAGAAGGTTGTAAGCACCATGTGGTTGCTGGGATTTGAACTCAGGACATTCAGAAGAACAGACAGTGCTCTTAACTACTGAGCCATCTCTCCAGACTTTATTTGGACTTTTAATCTAGAATGAACTACAATCTAGAAATGGAAGACACAGGCTTTTGATTCGGATCTTGAGATTGTGCCATGAAAAGCTTAGGCCCAGGTGCTGTGGTACACACCATCAATCCCAGGAGACAGAGGCAAGCTAATCTCTGAGTTCAAGGCCAGCCTGGGACAGAGCAAGTTCCAAGTAGAAAAAGCTTAGGTCAGGTGTGGTGGTTCACTCCTTTAATCCTAGAAGTCAGGAGACAAGGCATGCAGGCCTCTGAATTCAAGGTCAATTTACAGAGCAAGTTCCAGGACAGGCATGCTTAGGCAATGAAGGATGTAATAGAACAAGGGGGCTGTGTTCCAGCTCCAGCAAGCAGCAGAACTCAGCAGCTTTGGCTGTGCGGCTCTGGCTTTAGAGTCAAATATAGAAGGGACTACTGGGACAATTGATGTTTGTTAGGTGAACTAAGAAATTAGCAGTGATTAAGAAGAGACCAGCATCACTGTGGAGAAATCTTCTGGGAAGTGTTTTCTGAGAACACAAAGAAGCTGTGTTCCAGAGATAACCAAGGTTGTACCTCATGCTGCAGCTAAACTTGGTAATGTGTAAGAGTCACCCAAGTTGTACTGGTTTTGAAGTCACGTAAGCCAGCCCCAATTAAGTGTTGTCCTTTATAAGAGTTGCCTTGGTCATCCTGTCTGTTCACAGCAGTGGAAACACTAAGACAATAACTCTCTACATAACTGAGGATTGCCATGAATACCTGATCATCATGCCTCTACATCCCAAGTGCTGGGATCACAGGTATATATCACCACACCTGACTCTCTGGACAGCTTCAAAACTCCTGATACCCGGATCCCAATCTACACCAAATAGATCAGAATCTTTGTTTTGTTTGCTTTTAATTCCTTAGATGATTCTAGTATCCAAATTTGAAAATTGCTACTATATCTTACTGTTGTGGTTACCTGTCTTTGATACAAAATAAATCCTCTTTTAAATGCCAAAGCTCTCTTCCTCCTTTCCTTCAGAAGCCCGGTGCTGAACATCTTCATGTCTTTATCAGCAACAAGATTCCCGAGAAGGGCTGTTACCAGAGAATGAACTTCTTAACTGCTTGACCAGCTCAGCACAGTGGCCACCCTGGCACTTGTCATCATGTGGTGAGACACAGGTTTTTGTAGCAGAGGCAGGTCACCTGACAAGGAGTCACATTTCCTGAACCCACCCTTCTCCTTTGCATCAGTTACAATCCCATCAGACTGAAGTCGAGTCCCCACCAATAGGCTGAGCTACAGTCTTCTACCGGCTACTTCAGGGAGAAAAGATGGAAGCCACCCGGGTTGAGTGTGCTTGCTAGACCAGTTTGAGCCTTGGCAGACCCTGTGTGCAAAAAGAATTGCCTTGCTGAGCTTTGCCTTTTGCTTTGTTCGTACATTCTTTTGTGCAACCCTGAGGTCATTCCTTGGTTCTAACGATATCTCCCCGGGTTCTATGCACACTGGAAATCTACACAAACACTGCAGAGAGGACCTTCCCTCTCTGCCTACAGGTTTTAGGAATTATGTTCTTGGCTGTGTAGCTTTGACTCACCTTTGGACGACAAATGCATGAGGATGGTGGTTATAGACAATGGTTAGATCTAGCCACGGAAACTTGTTTGCTTCCTATGGCGCTATTGGGATATGGTGTAACTTTTATGAAGTGGAACTTAGTGGAAGGAAGCAGGTCATCAGAGGCATGCTCCTGAGGGGGGACATTGTGACCCTAGCCTTCCTCTCTCTGCGTTCTTTACTTTATAGTTTCGTTCGATGCACTCTTGTCCTGGTGCTTGCTACAAGTCAACACACCACAGGGACAAAGGACTCTCTCACAACCCCAGAAAGCAAGAACGATGATTCTAACCACTTACTACACATGCCGCTAAAAATGGCTTCTGTCACTTGAGAAAGGCTAGAGAGGAAGACAGAGATAAGGTAGCCATAAATAGGAGAGCTAGCAACCAGTGCAGGGTAGAAGAGGACTGGGGGCTTGGTTGGCGGTAAAACCCAGAAGGACCTGGGAAGCTCGGAGGAAGAGAAATCAGTTCGCACCAAGATAGAGAAGTCTCACAGTGAAGGCTTTGTTGTCTTGTTTTTGTTTTTTTGAGACTGGCTCCCTTTATATTTCCAGATGGTCTGGAGCTGGCTTTGTAAACCAGGCTGGCCTCTAACTCAGAGCTCCGTCTGCCTCTGCCTCCCCAGGGCTAGGATCAAAGGTGTGTGCCACCACAGCCAGCCAAAGCAATACACTTTCAAATGAGCAGTGGGTCACATAAGAGATCAGAGAGAAAAATTTAAAAATTAAAACTAATTTTCAAAGACTTGTTGCAGCTGTGTGAAGTCCTGTCCCTAACAGAGAAAAACAAACCACACCCAGTAACACAGATCTAGCTCAGTGTAGGCGACAAGAGCGTGTCTCAGCACACACTGAGGGTGGAGAACCTGCCATCTAGGAAGCAAATGGAGATCTCCATCTTCAGACAAGGGAGCAGACATGCAGAGGCTCAACGGAAGAGGTAGTGTGGCATAATGGCTAAGAGCCACACAGACTTGGCATTGGGGCACACACCTTTAATACCAGCAGTGATGAGGCAGAGGCAGCCAGCCTGGTTTACAAAGAGAGTTCCAAGACAACCAGGGTTACATAGTGAAACCCTGTCTCAAAAAAAAAAAAAAAAAAAAAAAGGCCATACACAGAGGATATAGTGTCACGGGACTTCATGAGTTTGAGATGAGCCTGGGCAATGCCAATGCATAAGACACCACCCCCAACCCCTGAACTCCCACATACAATAACAACAATCTTGTCTTGTCCAACACTGCCACTCAGCTGAGGAGGGCAGAGCTAGCTAGGATTTTGAGTCTTGCATTCCCTGATCCTCTGCCTCTTGGAACCATGCATTTCTGCAGCGTAGGCATGCTGTGCTGTGATAAGACATTTACTTGATTATAGTACAGATTTACATATTACATCAATATTTCATTCTTTCTTTGAAAAATTTTACAGTTCTAGAGGATGGATCTTCTACAGTAAAAAAATAGTTTTGTATTTCAGCCCAGTATATGCTCGCAGATAAAGAGAACAAGGAAAGGTTCACAAAACAGCAGCATGCAGGATGCACTGCCAGATCTCCTCTGCTAAAGAATGAATAAATAATAGGTTGAGATTAGTTTTACAGCCCACAGGCCGACTGAGATCCAAAGTTTAAAGAACTGTTCTTTAGTAATGCCTGAGTTATAGTCTATTTTAAGGCAGTCGACCAAGTACCTCTGTTGATTAATTTGGGAAGGAGACAGCCTCATCAGGAGACTCTAATCCACGCTGGATGTCATGACTCAGACCTGTAATCCTAGCTCTAAAGTGTCTGACACAGAGAGGTGGCAAGTTCAAGGGCAGCCTGGACTCATAGAAAGCCCGTGTCTCAAAACCCAGCAAGTGGAAATGATCTAGTCCTGGTCTAAGGGGGGTAGTTCAGGAGTAGGTTGTTTGTCTAGCATGTGCAGCTCCTGAGTTTGACCCCCAGAAGTGAGGAAAAATCGTAAATCTAAGATTAAAAATCAAAATGCCTTTAGGAGACAAATGTAACAGATATTTATGATCCCAGATGAGGAAAATCTCTGGCTACAGATGCGGAGCTGTAATCCCAGTCCCTTGGGAAGCTGAGGCAGAAAAACTGACTACTCCCAGCCTAGGCACCACAGGAGATGCTATTTCAAAACAAAATCAAAACCCAAGAAGCAATAGTATCAAACAAACATTAAAAGGATACAGTAACATCTTGCTTTTCCAAGACAGGATCTTATGTGGCCCAAAGTCAGCTATGAGGCCATGATCTTCCAGCCTCCACCTTCCAAGTGCTGGGTTATAGCTGCACAGACTCACAGCTGACTTCTGTGCATGTTTCTTCCTTCCTTCCTTCCTTCCTTCCTTCCTTCCTTCCTTCCTTCCTTCCTTCCTTCCTTCCTTCCTTTCTTCCTTCCATC
>NC_034606.1:5558879-5582460 GCF_900095145.1 Mus pahari | reverse complement strand
TCCTTCCTTCCTCCCTCCCTCTTTTCCTTCCCTCTTTTCCTTCCCTCCTTCCTTCCTTTCTCTTTCTTTCTTTTTTCTTTTTTGACACAAATCTTATGTAGCCCAGGATAGCCTAGACCTTTTCGTGGTTTTGTGCAGAGGAAGACCTTGAATTCCTTCCTGTCTCCTGTTAGGATTCCATCATGGCTGCTTTTTAAATGATGTGCTGGGGAATCAAACCCAGGGTTTCACTCAGGCTGGGCAATCAGTCTACCAACTGAGCTGCAGCGTCAGCTCGGCTTCTTGATTACAGATCTTGGAGTTGGTCAAAGATGACTATTCTGGGATATGACTCAGACATGTTCTCAGAGGCATCACCAGCTCCTGATGTCACCTCTCAGGCCAGGCCCTGAAGTAGACTTTTAATTCTTTCGGGGGGGGGGGGTGCGAGACTAGGCAAGAAGCAGTACATCTCTTGCCACCACAGATCTAGAAGGTGCACAGTGACGCGAACCAGCCTGATCATGCCAGGACTTGGTAACGGTGGAGGTATGTTACTCAGTATGGTGGTGGCTGGGGTTGGGGAGTTAGCTCAGTGGTAGAGCACTTGCCTAGCAAGCGCGAGGCTCTGGGATTGGGCCTCAGTTCTGAAAAAACAAACAAAAAAACAAAAAAACAAACCAAGGTAACTCAATATGGTGATTGCATGTTGAGAGTGTACAGGCCAGTGAACGGTCTCGTTATCCACAGCAGCAACTCAACCAGATCGCCACTGCGCAGTAACCGTGGCACGTTTCCCGTGCTTCTCTCATTGTGGGTTTGGCCCTGATGCTCTGACCCACTCATCGATTCTGTGCAGTGCGACAGTCCTCAAGCACACAGCAGCAAGCGCGTCATCAGGAGCCAGTTTCTATAGCAGATACCCGGGCAGATGCTCCTCGTTCCCCATCAAAACCCAAAGGAGTTGTTTCTTCAGTGGCCGAGTGGGCTGCTGGCAGGCTGTCAGACCGCATGAGAATTACCTCTGCGGAAAGGAATGGTGCTCCTCTAAGGTCAAGCCCAGCTACTGCAGAAGTCTCAACTCGGACTCTGGCCAACATTGGCCCCCACATGCTGTTGCAAGACTTCTCCCCTGGTTTTTAGTTCATCTGCGTTTCAGATAAATGATAATATATAAGTTGCTGTAAAGCATGGGGCACATGCTAAAAAATATTCATTGTTTATATAAAGTTCAGGTCTGACTGCTTTTATTTGCTAAGTCTGGGAACACCAAACTCAGGCAACTCAGATACTGCCAGCCCAAGAGCCTTCCATGGTTTAGCTGAGACTCATGCCAGGACATCCATCACGTTAACTCCTCCCCTGTAACGCCCACCCCACCTCTCCTCTGTCCCCTCTTCATCCCTCTCTCTTTCTCATGTTTCTTTGTTTGGTTTGGGTTTTGAGATGAACTCTCATTATGTAGCCAAGGCAGGGCTGGAACCCACTGGGTAGTCCAGGTCGGTGTGAAGCCTGTGGCTTTTTTCCCTCAGAGCCCCTGGTTCTTGGGATGATTGACGTGCACCACCCCAGTCAATTTCTTTTTCTCCTGGTTGTCCTCTTCCCCATTCTTCTTTTGCGATAAGGTCTCACTATGTCCCTCTGTCTGGACTGAAACTCCATATGTAGATGAGGATGTCCTCCAACAGGAAGAGCTCTGCCCTCGAGTGTGGGAGGGAAGGTGGGCACCACCATGCCTAGCTTACTTTTCTCATCTTTAATTGCGGCAATCTCAAGAGCACTTCTTTTTATTTTTTAGTTTAATGTTATTTTACATGAATGTTTTGTTTCCACATATGTCTGTAACACATGCACGAAGTGCCCCTGGAAGACAGGAAAGTGCATTGAATCTCCTGAAACTGGAGTTACAGATGGTTGTGAGCCACCATGTGGGTGCTGGGAATCATACCTGGGTCCTGTGGAAGAGCAGCCAGTGTTCTTAGTCACTGAGCAATCACTCCAGCCCCTAGGGGCACTTAAACACCTACTGTGAGCTGACCTCCACCTCAGAGCTGCTTCCTATACAACCGGACTGAGCGGTTCTCTTCCTTGCAATAGGAGGACTAATGTATTAGTTTGCCTGTGTCTGAGGGGATTCCTGAATTGATGCATTTTTGATGTACTTTGCATTTTTTGAGGCAAGACCTAGAACTTGCCATGTAGACAAAGATGATCTTGAACTTTGCATGCCCCTGCCTCTACTCTCATGTGCTGGGATTCCAGGCATGCATCTCAATGCTCATTTACAATCAATAATTCTAACAGATAAAACTCACATTAACCCTGGTGACCAAAATTCACCACTGTTTCTCATTCTTGTGAAGCACTCAAAGAATATTCAGAAACTAAGCATGATAGGGTCCTTAATCTCAGCACTTGGTAGACTCAGGCAGGAGGAGCCCGAGTTCAAGGTTAATCTGAACTATCAAGACCACACTATACATATACATATGCATATACATATACATATGCAAACACACACACACACTGTTATTCGGGAGACTGAGGCTGTGAATTTGAGGTCTGTCTGGACTACATAATAAGTTCCTATGCCAGAGAAGTCTCCTACATGGTAAATATCCCATCTTCTTGTTCACTGCTATAGCTTTTACGTTTAATTTGCAAAGTACCTGCCATGCAACTGGCAATCAATGTGTTTTCCAAATGTTTGAGTGAATATCCTCCTGTAGTATGTGCCATATAGAAAGTGATAAGTATTTGTGTATTTTTCAGCCACACTGAACACAGGTGAAACTCTGGGCCACTTGGACTTCAACCAGCTCTCAGTTAAGAGGTCCTGTGACACTCCCTCCTCAAATTTGATGCTATGGCGTGGTCGAAAGGAAATGGCTCCTAATGGCCATATAATTGAATAGTCTGTGGAAATTGTAAGCCCCTCATGAACATTTTCCTCTATAAGTTGCCTTGGCCACAGTAATTTAGCAATAGAAAAGTAACTAAGACAGAAGTTGACACCCAGATTCAGGTATTGCTGTGACAAGCCTGACCATAATGTTTTTTGGAAGAACATGGAAGACTTTAGGACTTTGGTCTAGGAAAACAGTCGAATGCCATGAGCAGGGTTTAATGAGCCATCCTGATAGGAGCTTGGAAGATAACGTCCATGAGGAGAACACGGACTATAGAGGCCCAGCTCAAGAGATCTCAGAGGGAACTATGTTAGCAACTGGGCTAGACACCATTCTGTTTTAGCAAAAAGAGTGGCTTTGTCTCTTTTCTTAAAAACTTGCCTGAGGTTTAATTGAAAAGCTTTGGACTAATTTTGTTGGAAGAGGAGATTTCAAGACAGCCAAACACTGATTGTCGAGTGGTTATTAAAGTTCTCACTTATGCAGCTCCACAGTGACATTGAACACAGGGAGCACAGAGAGGGGAGCCTCAGGGACACACATGGGGCACAGAGAGAGGAGCCTCAGCGAAAGAGCCCACCCAGCTAGCTTGTGAAAGGAAAAAGCCAAGAGTTTTCTGGTTTAAAAAAATCATTAATAAATCAAATATTATACAAATTAATTCCAGGAGAACCACGGCCCATCCCGTGCAGCCTCAGCCACTTCTGCCTCTAAGAGGCTATGGAATCTCCCTTCCAGTTTGAGAACAGTTGCTGAGGCGAGGTATGGAGGAGTGTCCGGTGTGGAGACCCAGAGAAGCCATCGCATGAAGCTGTGAAGGTGAAGCCTGGATTCTGTTGGAGACCCCAGGATGCTGGAGGTGCCAGAGTCAGGGGATATATGACGAGGAGAGCTACACACAGGGAGTGAGTGGAAGCAGCCTAAGAAAGAGAAGCGTGCTGTAGTCGGCTGGAAGAGCAGAGCATGAGACTTGCCCTGCTAGGTTCCGGTCTCGCTTTGCCCCATATGTGCCCCCTTTCCTCCCTTTTGTAATGCTAAAGTTTATTCTGTGTTATTGTATGTTAGAAGTATTGTAATTTGTTTTTTTTTGTTTTGTTTTGTTTTACAAGGGGATTATAATTAAGATATTCCCTTGTGTCTCAGAAGAGACTTCGAACCTTGAAATGGTATTGAGACTGTGAGACTATGGGAACTTTTGAAGTTAGGCTAAATGCATTTTGCATTATGATATGGCTACAAGCCTGTGAGAACCACAGAGTAGAATGTGACGGTTTGAATGAGAATGGCCCCATAGGCTCATATAGTTAAACACTTTTGGCCCTATTTGGTGAAAGTATTTGGAAAGTACTAAGAGGTGTGGCCCTCTTGGTGGGAGTGTGTCACTGGGGCAGGCTTTGAGTTGCCTTTCCACCAGCACCGCCTTGAGGCTAAAAATCAGGATGTGAGCTCTCAGCTTCTGCCCCAGCGCCATGCTGCCTGCCTGCCGCCACGTTCCCTGACATGATGTCCATGGCCTCACCCTCTAGGACTGTAAGCCCCAATAAACTCTTTCTTATGTAAGCTGTCTTGGCCCCAGTGTTTTAGCACTGAACTAAGTCTGGAAGTTTATCCTTCAGAAAAAAACCAAAATCAGTTTGGGGGCTAAAGAAAGGCTCCGCTTCAGTGACCAACAGTTGGAGAAGTGAGAGCTTTGCTCATGAATCGGCTTCTCGAGCCCAACCTGGATGGGGGTGGTTATTAGGTGCAGCGTGGGGATAATGGGGTACCGAGGCAGAAGCAATCATCAGGCAGGGTGTCCTTACCCTTTCTGGCCTATGTGGCGAGCTCCCAGAGAGAGGTATCCTTCACTCCTGTGGTCAGAGGTCTCCATGCACTTTGGCTGGTGATATCTTTTTTAAAAAGATTTTTTTTTTCATCCGTGTGGGCGTTTCTTCTGCATGTATGTCTGTGTACCATGTGTGCCCTTGGTGGGACATCAGGTCCCCTGAGATTGAAGTTAGAGACAATTGTGAGCCAGCATATAGGTGCTGGGAATTGAACCCCAGTCCTCTGGAGGAACAGACAGTGATCTCAACGGCTGAGCCATCTCTGCAGTCCCAGATGATGACATCTTTAGCCTTGGTGGAGGAGGAGTGAGTCTTGGCACGTTTAGGTAAAACTAACCTGTGCTGTAGTTCTGACAGAACATTTTTTGACTTGTCCAACATGCCTACCTGCAGAGCTGAGTAGGAGCTGACCCACAGGTTAAGGCAACAAAGGAGAGAGGCGTGATAAGAACCTGAGATGCCAAACAAGTTCATTTCTTTCTACTAGCCCATCGGATGTCTGAAAACCAGCCAGAGAAGTCTCCAAGTGCATATCAAATAAGCAGAGCAATTGTTAGCATAACCTACACAGCAGAGGTGCTTCCCGCTGCAAAGTCAGTGGGAAAGGGAACATGGATTGCTCGGCTGTGTGACCCCCAAAGTCAGCAATAGTCAGCCAAGATCTGGGAGCTACAGGAATTAGGGTCTCACTTAATAACAGTAGCGGAGAGAGCTAGGCATGATGGCACAGGCATTGAATCCCAGTAGATCTCCAAATAGGAGACTATCCTAGTCTACAGAGCAAGTTCCAAAGTTCCAGAATGGAGATATGGGGAGGGGGGGTTATACCCCATCTCACCCCCCTTATACTTTCCCCCAAAAAGAGGAAGAGATCTTTTTCTCATAAAATTTGGGAAGACAATTTACTTACACTTACTCATTTATTATAAAGGATGTAAGGCAAGGATTGTCCCCTAGAAGAGATGCACAGGTCAGGTACAGGACAGAGGGATGTGCAGAGCTGCTGGTGCTCTGGGAGTTCATCACATCTGTGCAGAGCTGCTGGTGTTCTGGGAGCTCATCACATCTGTGCAGAGCTGCTGGTGCTCTGGGAGTTCATCACATCTGTGCAGAGCTGCTGGTGCTCTGGGAGTTCATCACATCTGTGCAGAGCTGCTGGTGCTCTGGGAGTTCATCACATCTGTGCTAAGCTGCTGGTGTTCTGGGAGCTCATCACACACCCACGTAACAAGGCAGATATCCCTTGGATGCCTGTAACCCTGGCCCCAAGGGCAGGAAGACTGTTGGCCTTGCGGGCTTCTAGCCTAGTCAGCAAACAGGAGCTCTGGGTTCAGGGAGAGACCTCCAATGCAAAGCAATGATAGGGAAGTGATAGAGGAAGACACCGAACACCAGTCGACAAGGGTAGGCATTTTCTCTCCCTTGATGATGCAGATATATATAGGTCAGGTTAGACCAGATTAAAAGGAGATAAAGGCAGGTTCATCGGGAGACAGCTGTTGGGTGGGTTCAGCCATCTCACAGGTGGAGGTCAGTGACGTCACACATCCAGACTGAATCAAGGCGGGGTTTATAGAGGTTAGTCGGAGGCATGATGGTGTGCCAGTTAGGAGCTGGGATGGTGTCCATACATGGTCAAAAGCTGAGCCTCTGGACGGGCACTCTTGGGAGGGTTGCCGGAAACAGGGAGATGAGGAGTGATGACCTGTTAGCCTGGAGTTTTCTCTGTGAGGGTGGGGTTTCCTGGCTCATGCAGGGACGAGCAGGGGTTCTAGCCAAACTGACATGCTTGACAGGGCACTGGCCAGCCCAAGCATGGTAAACATGGCTCTAGCAGGCCTCGCCCTTCTCCCCAATTCCCTTTACCTTCCCAAAAACTGCTAGATTACATTCCTAAAGCTAGCGGCCAAGGTCTTTTCCCTTATTTGGCCAATGCCTCCTCCTGAGGCTGACTACCAAGGTCCAGCTATCAAAGTATTGAAGTTCAGCAATCAAAAGCCCCCTTTGGGTCACCTAATTAATATGCCCAATTAAAATTAAGCACCTCATCCTAACTCAAGGTTCTCCTTGCATCTTTATGAACTGCCGTTTTCTTAAGTGCCACATCTATCCAGAGGCAGTCCTTCATTGCCCCCCTTCCCGGAACAAATACCCCTCCCCTTCTCCCCCACCCTTTATCTCCTGTCTTTGACTCTTATTCCTTGTCCTTTGTTCCTCTGGGGACAGACTAGCACATCCTATCCCGTTCTAACACAGACCCCCCTTCCTCCCCCACTACTTCTTCCCCCCCCCTTCTTCCCTTTCTCCCTTCTGTATTTGAAGACAGGGTTTCTGTGTTTTAGCTCTTATCCTAGAACTCACTTTCTAGACCAGGCTGGCCTTGAACTCACAGAAATCTGCCTGTTTCTCCCTCCTGAGTGATAGGATTAAAGGTGTGCACAACCACTGCCTGGCTCCTTTTTCCTTCTTAAAAATTACACCTGCCGGGACATTTGCTTATGTTTTTCTGCCTGAGTCAGAAAGCACCTACTTCAACTTTTCTTCCATGCTTTATAAAGGATCTCCCTGTGAAAACAGGTGTTTGTGACTAATCCCAGGTCTGAAAGGGGACCAGTGCTAACATGGGAGGGGGCAATTTTATGAGACCTCACCCCTTAAACAAAGAACTTAGGCAACTAAGAAATTCTGGGAGAGAAAGAGAGAGATGAGCCCCTAACTGGCTACCCAGTACCCCTGGTCAAACCTGAAAGGACACACACAAGCAATACTAAGGGGACTGGCCATCCAACTTCAAAAATTGGGGGAAAAAAATAAGGAAGAAAATGTGAGTGGTACTATCTTAGCTTTGTTATCTGTGGTCACTGTGCTGCTGAGCTGCATTTTCTCTCATGGAACTTTCCAGAAGCCTGTTCTTGGACAGCCGGAGGAAGCTAGAAAAGCTCGGGAGTGGATCCCAATCTAACTGGGCTCCTCCGTCAATGAGTCCATCTGGTTTGGAATAAACCCAGAGGCAGAGTTTAAACTGCAGGGCTTCCCGGTGGGCTGCAGTAAAGGCTAGACTGCACTTGAAACCCGCCTCACTCTTCTCCACACCCTGGACCCGCCCCTGGAGTTGCCCTTTGGAAGTAGTGCCTCGATATGGTATACTTGGCTCCTCAAGACCGTTCCCTGGAGAGCCAGCATGTACGTAAATCAACAACAAGGAGCTGTGCTCAATCCCTAAAGAAAGGAGCATTGTGGTAGAGAATAATGTCGTAGGAAGCTACTCCAGGCTGGGAGGGCAGGCAAGGCGATCCAAGGACGGTGGTGGTGGGGTGTGTTTGCAGTCAAGAAGGTCCCAGACATATGAAAAGGCAAGGGAGGGAAATCTAAGGCAAAGGCAAAGAAAGGCACAGGCGGAGCTGCTCGGTATCCTGTTCTAGGGCCGGGACAAAGACAAATGAGGGTGCGCGGCAGGTGCTGATGGCACATGGAAGTGAAGAGATGCTCAGGCGGAGACTTGCAAACTGTGCTAATGATTTTGGAGCTCACCGCAAGTGACTAGAATACTGCCGGTCTTCAGCTGAGGCGTGATGTGAGATTTAATAAGTAGTTGCTCTGCCCAGTTCATGCAGGGTATGTGTGACAGGAGTCACAGCAAGAGTCACCCGAGCAGCACGGTAGCCAAGGGAGAGGCAGAGGCGGTGATGCCCACGGAAGCGGAAGTGAGAGAGAAAGGTGTATTCTGGAAGGATGGCTGGGGTCCCATGCATATTGGGCAGCTAAGAATGATGCGTGGGTTTTTAGTTTGGCCATTGAGATAGGTTGCCTGGGGAGGAGCCTTGATTTGGAGACATAAGAGCCTGTGTTCAATCTAATTCTCTCGAAACCGTGGAAACTGAGGCCCGGGGAAGCTGAATAGCCGGCTCCAATTCATCACTAGTACACACAGTGCTAGAAAATTGAAACCTAGCTGTAAATACTGATCTAAACCGGTCCTTAACACACTGGGCTGTTAACACTGGGCTTTAATACTTAAAGGCTCTTAACCCTGTAAGTCTTGGTGACCTCAGGCTGGCGATCTTCCTGCCTCAGCCTCCCAAGTGCTGGTAGTAATTAAGATGCCAGCCACCGTGTCTGGCTTTAAGTGTGACTTGGAAGTTTCTTAATTCACACCGACATAGGCAGCAGAGCACCTAACAGCCTCGTCTCACCGTGACAGCACAGCAATGCCTCTTCAGAGCTGTGGGGAGCTACGGGGAGAACCAGGGCCCCGCAGCAGGAACCCCAGCCGCCTCTTTTCCTACGTTGCCCTTCAGTGCTAGCTTGCCAGGCCCCTCCCAACCGTGCAGCCCTCACTCCAGCCAGGATCTCTTTGTGCCTTTTGCTGAACACAGCAAGCTCATTCATGTCTTTGTCAAAGGCACAGGCTGTTCCCAGTCTGGGGGACAGAGAGCGGGGTCCCTCAGCACCCATTGCCTTCTGGCAACATCTCATCTGCCTTCAGTACTCAGCTCTAAAATTAGCTTCCTTGTGAAATCTCCCCTCCCCGGGAAGTGTTACTCACCTCTTTGTATTCCTCATGCTCTGTTGAGACATGCGCTATGGACTTAGGGAGCCCCGTTTCGCAGTCAAGGAAAGTGTGAGCCTCTATACAAGCACGCTGTAGGAAGGGGCCTGAGCATGACCCTACTAAAGCTGGCTGGGTCGTGCATCGATGCAGCAATGGAAGTACAGGTGGTGTCAGGTACACGAAGGGCCAGGTCAAGGCCCCCTGGGTCATTTTAATTTAATTCTGAAACTTCTCCTTAGGGAGGGTCTTACATGTGTCTTTTCTTTGGAACTTTAAAGAAAGATCAGGGCCGTGAAAGAGTGACTTTACTTGTCTGCCCCACCCCAACACCCACTTTTATTTTTTTCAAAACAGTGTTTCTCTGTGTAGCCCTGGCTGTCTTGGAACTCACTCTGTAGACCAGGCGGGCATTGAACTCCCAAGTGCTGGGATAAAAGGCCTGCGTCTCTGCCACCTGGCTTCACACCCTCCCCCTTTTTACTTTTTAAAGAAAAAAAGGTCTCACTATGTAGCCATGGCTGGTCTGGAACTCATCCAATTAGACCAGGCTGGTCTCAGACTCACAACAGAGATTTGCCTGCCTCTGACTCCCAGTGCTGGGATTAACGGCGTGTGCAGCCATGCCCCAACTTTGTCTGCCCTTTTAAAGGATGCTCCTTGGTGTGGCTCTTTAGCAAAGCACCGTACATTAGTGCAGCTGCACAGGCCCTGTGCAAAGCAAATGCGAGAGAGCCATCTCCCGCATTTGTCGCCAGAGTCTCGTAGAGACTGGTACAGTAGCAGCTCCTGTTTACACAGCACTTCACAATCCACAGGCTACCACACTGCTTCTTGTTTGTTCTGTGGTTTGTTTTAACACAAGTTTCCATGTATTACAGGCTACACGTCCCATACATTGCTAAGGCCAACTTAACTCGTCTCCTGTCCCAGCTCTTTACTGCTGGAGTCATAGGCATGTGCCACCATGCCTAGTGTGCAAATTCTTTTTTTAAAAAAATTTTTAATTTTTAATGCTTATTTTTATTTGATGTGCATTGATATTTGTCTGAATATGTATCTGTGTGAGGGTACTGGATCCCCTGGAACTGGAATTCAGGCAGATGTGAGCTGCCATATGGGAAGTGAGCCCTGGTCCTTTGGTAGAACTGAGCCATCTCTTCAACCCCAAATTGGTGAATTTTTAATTTTCACACAATGGAGAATGATGAAGTGACTCCTTGGCTAAAGGAGTCTGTTGCCAAACCTAATAACCTGAGGCTTATTCTTGGACAGATGGAAAGGACTGACTCCTCCGAGTTAACCTGTGAGACACACACACACACACACACACACACACACACACACACACACACACAAATCATGAGTATACACACAAACATGAACACACACAGTAAATACATGTTAAAACAAACGTTTCCCACAAAAATCAAGGCAGTTCTACTATAAACCTATACCACAGAGAAGGAAACTGAGGCTGAGGGAGGTAAGATGACTTCCAGGTAGCAGAGCCGAGACTAGCAGCCGGGTCCCAGGAACTCTCACCTGCTGCTGACAGGGGCTCCCGGAGAAGCAGCTTCGTTTGCAGGCTTCTACTCCTCTAAACACTTGAGAAAATTCTAGTTGCTTGACCTTCAGCACTCAGGAAGAACTTCTTGAGTGTGGTTTGTGTCCTGGCCAAAAAAAGTATTATTATAGGGACTTGCAATTACAGGGCAGTTTGCAGCATGCCCTGACCCAACCAGGAAGGGTTTTGTCCTCAGCCGATAAATAACCTTCGTCTATAAAGGAGAGACGATTCCAATGAAAATAAGCACGCATAGCACATTGACCTGTGTGGTAGGAAAGTTCCTGTGTGGGAGCAGAATGAGGAGCATTTCATAAGGGGGAAAGGCAAGCGTGGGGGTGTAAAGAGAAAATCCATGCAAAGCAGCGACCAGGGTGGAACCTCTGGCAAGAAGAACACAAAGCACAGAGCAGCCCAAGCTAGAGGAGGCGAGCTGTCAAAACTAAGCATTCACGGAGCAGTCTAAAGAACAGGAGGAAAGGAATCCAAGGTCTGGGTTGAACCCCGCGGGTGAGGATGCCTTGGGGCACATCCGTGACGAAGAAGAGGGAGAGTGTGAGGAATCTACTTACTCCATCCGTGTTGTATGTCAGACACTGCCCTGTGACTTTAAACACAGGGTTTCCTCCAGCTGGGCCGACCACTCAGCCAAGATGAGTCTGGAGTCCCAGAATCCCACATAAGCACAAGAAGGCCCACCCATAACTCCAGAAAGCGAGGGCGGAGGTCTCTTCAGAGCGAGCTGGCTAGCAAGAAGAGCCATACTGACTTGCTGTAGATTTGATGGAGGGACTGCCTCAGTGAGTAAGGTAGAAGATAAACCCAAGATGACGTTCTGCATCAACTTATGATCTCCACATGCAAGTGTACACATCTACACATGCACTCATATGCACACACACATACATATACAGGCGAAAACATATATGCACACACATATGAAAAATGGAAAAAAGGCATAACCCCATCTAATGTACACAGACCTTGTAATATTTTACAGATGGTTTAGATGAGAAGTTAAGGCACAAGCAATTTAGATCTTCTCCAAGATCTCTCGGCCAGTCGATGCTAAGGCAGGAGTGAACCTCACACTTTTGAATTGTCATCCTCAGCCTTGGGCGGTGTTGAGTTGTAGGGGAGCCTACCTCCAAATCTCACACCCACAAGGTTAGAGGTCAAATCAACATCAGCACCCAGTGACCTCCACAG
This sequence comes from Mus pahari, assembly GCF_900095145.1. Taxonomy (NCBI): domain Eukaryota; kingdom Metazoa; phylum Chordata; class Mammalia; order Rodentia; family Muridae; genus Mus; species Mus pahari. The sequence goes on along the minus strand of NC_034606.1, from coordinate 5,570,421 downwards.
TGACCTTGACAAATGGACGGTGTGTCCCTTGATTAGGAAGGGACAGAGACACAACTTAAATTAGTTTAAAAACTAATTTAAACTAAACTGTAGTCGACTGCAGGCTTAAGGGCAGTCTCCTGGAGTAAATCTGTCAGCAGAGTCTCTGGCGGTGAGAGGAGACTCATGAGTCTTTAGTTCCTAGTCACGGGTCAGCAACCGCCATGACCTTCCCACTCCATGCCACCTTCCTGCTGATGTCATTTCCTGGGAGAGTTCCTTCCTTGGTGCTGTGAGAGATGGCTGCTGAGCCCCCTGTGCTCCAGACTAGGCAACTCCTCACGCACACTGCAAGACCTCTTCCCTTATGGCTGAGTTCCTGCTCCTACTCTCTTTTTGGGTAGAAAGTTCCCAGGGGAAAAACTGCTCGGCCCAGCCTGGGTTGTGTGCCCAAAGGATCACACTAGGCTTGTGTTTGTGTGTTAGGGATAAACCCAGGACTCCCTGCATACTAAAGACCCACTCTACCACGGTTATACTTCCAGACTTCAGACTGTAAGAGAGCTTTTTCCAGAAGGAAGCTACTGGGTGTTCTCATTTGTTTGTTTTTAATTATTGTTGTTGTGTGAGAAAAGGTCTCACATTGAGCAGGTTGGCCTCAAACCCACCATGTAGCTGAGTTTGAACTTCTGATCCTACTAACTCTGTCTCTCAGTGCTGAGATGACAGATGAGATGGCTCAGTCAGTAATGTGCTTGGTGCACAGCATGAGGAAGAAAATCCATTACCCATGTAAAAGGTGCACGACACACCCACAACCATGTAGAAGGTGCACGACACACCTACAGTCCCAGAACTGTGCAGGTAGCAGACAGGAAGATTATTCCTAGGACTTACTGGGCAGCCAGTATGGCTGAGTTGGTGAGTTGTGGGATCAATGTAATACCTTGTCTCAAAGATCAAAGGCCAGGTGGGGTGGTGGACACCTTTAACCCTCACACTGCTGGATCAGGTGGATCTCTGTGAGCTTACGGTCAGCCTGGTTTACATGGCCAGCCAGGGCTACATAGTGAGATCCTGCCTCAACAAAACAAAACAAACAAACAAAATGACAAGATGAAGAGCCACCGAGGAAGATTCTCAGCATGACCCTCTGGCCTCTGCACACCTCCCTCCACTCATGTGTGTGCAGGGGCATGACATAGATGCGTACTGTGCACACCGCACCACAGTAAGTAAGCAAAGAGTGGTACTGCAAACCTGTGATCCTAGCACTGGGGAGGCAGAGGCAGGAGAATCAGGAGTTGGAGGACACATACAATGGCTACATAGTGAGTTTGAGACCATCCTGGGCTACATGAAACCTGTTTCCAAAAAACTGGGGAGGGGGGGAGGAGAGAGAGAGAGAGAGAGAGAGAGAGAGAGAGAGAGAGAGAGAGAGAGAGACAGAGATCCCTATGCTCACCATGTAACTTCTTCTAATGTCAGTATTCCATATTATCATGAAGCATGTCTCATACTTAAGGAAGCAGGAACAGCCGGGCGTGGTGGCTCATGCTTTCAATTCCAGCACGTGGGAGGCAGAGGCAGGCAGATTTCTGAGTTCGAGGCCAGCCTGGTCTATGAAGTGAATTCCAAAACAACCAGGGCTACACAAAGAAATCCTCTCCCCAAATGCCAAAAACCAACCAACCAAACAAACAAACAAAAACAAAAAAAGAAAAAAGAAAAATGAAGAAAAGAAAAAGAAGGAAAGAAAGAAAGAACGCAGGGGTTGAGGATGAAGCTCTGTTGGTGGAGGTCTTGCCCAGCGTCCACGACGCCCTTGTTTAATCTCTGGTACCACGTGAACTGAAGACGGTAGAGCATTCCTTTGCTACACTGAGAGTTGGCGGCCTATCTCAAAGCAAAAATAAACCAAACAAGAACAGTAAATAGCATTACTAAAAATCCTTTTAACTAAATCACTCTTCATTCAAATTTTTTATGACATTTTCTATGAAATTGTAAGTCACTTTGATGACAGAAACAATTGCCTGTAATCACAGAAACTCAATAGCCAAAGAGGAATGTCATGAGTTGGTAGCCAACTTGAGTTCCAGTGAGACCCATCTCCAGAATATAGAAATTATCAGGTAGGCATGGTGGAGCACCTGCGAGATACAGGCAGGAGAATAGGAAGGGGTTGAAGGCCGTCCTTAAGTATATAGCAAGTTCAAGTCCAGCCTGGGCTACAGGAGATGATGTCTCAAAAAGCCAAAGATAAAACAAGAAAAAAATTACAATCAGCACATATCCATAATGCATTTCAGCAGAACACTTTGCATATATAAAGTTCTGAATAAATACAACCTGTAATAATGCTGTGCATAGTCATGGGCTTGTAATCACTCTCAGGGTGTGCACGCATTCACCCACCTGTTAGCCAGTAATTGAGTGGGTGTGCTGGTTCAGGAGCTCGGTCAAGCACACTGGTGTCTCTGCCGCACGTGGGGCCTTAGCTAGCTTGCTCAGATTGCTGTTAGTAGAGATCCATTTCTTTTTCTTCTCTTTTCTCCCTCCCTCCTCCATCTCTCCTGGCCTGTGTGTGAGCAATGTGGATCAAATTCACGGCCTTATACCTGCTAAACACACACTCTACCACAGACAACCCCGTCCTTCTCCCTCCCTCCCTCCCTCCCTCCCTCCCTCCCTCCCTTCCTTTCTTTTTAGCATTTTTCTAAATAGAACTTTTATTGTAGCTTTATTTTTTAATCATGTATATGTGTGCCTGCGAATTTGTCTATGCACGTGCATATCACAACAGGCACCCATGGAGGCCAGAGGCGTCAAACACCCTAGAGCTAAGGTTATAGGCAGTTTTGAGCAGCCAGATGTGGGTTCAGGGAACTAAATTAGAGTCCCCTGGAAGAACAGCAATGCTTTTAACTGCTGAGCCTTTTTTTTTTTTTTCCAGCCTGAGACATAAACTTCTTAATAGTCCAGCGTCGAGGTGACCAAGATTCCACTGCCTGTATATTCAATGTCTGCTTAGACCTCTTTTCTGTTTTCCAGATGGGGACTTTTTCTTTCATTTATTGCTTATTAGTCTGGGCCTCATGTAGCTGAGGCTAACCTTGAACTGTTGATCCCCCTGCCTTAGCCTCGTATGTACTAGGATTACTGACATACACCAGTCACAAATTCTGTGTGTGCTTGCGCATGTGTGCTTACACGCACACACTGGGTACCCAGGCTCATAACTGCTTGGCAAACATTCTATCACTGAGCTACGTGCCCAAGACCTGATAGCACTTTCTTGATGTGTCCTCCGTGGGCTGGAGGGAAGGAAGCCTGGAAGCATATATGGGCCCTAATTCATCCTGGGGCTCCATGCTCACGGTGATCTTATTAGCACCGGAGGCTCCAATCCTAGATGCCATTGCTGAGATTAGCGCTCAGCAAACAATAGCGGAGAGAGAGCTGCAACCAGGTGGAGCCTGGGCTAGGGCAAGTAGTAGCATCTAGGAGTCCTGGCTTCGGCTTCCCTGAGCATTCCGGATCAGTTCTATCTCCATGCCAGATCCTCAGGAGCCGGTAGAAACCCTCTCATGGCTGAGCTCTGAACATCTGCATCCTCCTTCTGAAATCCTTCCTTAGAGGTCTGAGCAGGAAGGAGCTTCCCTCAGAAAGCTGAGCCCCAGCTCAGGAAGTCCTCGGGTCCCAGTAACACCTCCTGGCCCTGGTTTTTCTTTTTTCTTTTTTTTTTTCTTTTTTGGTTTTTTCAAGACAGGGTTTCTCTGTGTAGCCCAGGCTGTCCTGGCACTCACTCTGTAGACCAGGCTGGCCTCGAACTCAGAAATCCACCTGCCTCTGCCTCCCGAGTACTGGGATTAAAGGTGTGCGCCACCACCGCCTGGCAAAAGCTGCTTTTCAAAGCTCTAGCTCCTCCCCCTTTTGCTCAACCTGCCTTCTAACACAACATCCTCGAGGCCCACTCTTTTTACTCTTTTTTTTTTTTTAATTCAATGCATTTTGCTTTAATTCAGCACTTCAAATCTTATTCTCTCTCTCTCTCTCTCTCTCTCTCTCACACACACACACACACACACACACACACACATCTAAGTTTTAAAGTCATACATTTTAAAGTGCATGCAGTTTTATTTTCCTGTCTTGCCTTAACCCCAGCCTGCACGTTGAAGAGACACTGCACCTTGATGAACACGGGCCACATTCCCAGGCTCCAGGGCCTCGTGCAGCCGTGGAAGAGTGTCTATGTGGACTCATCCCTGGAGTGTACACACCCCCCCATGGCTTGCTGTGGTTTATTGTTGATGATCAGAACCTCCCAACAGGTGGCCAGATGGAACTCAAACCTGAGTTCTCTTTCCTTCCGAGTCTGACTCCCAGAGAACACTGTGGGAGGCTGAGGCAGATGAAGCAGGCTGTGAGGAAGCCTGTCTATGGGCAGGCAGGGATCAGGAGCCTGGAGTCTCATCACAGGTTGGGTGCCCCTCACTGGAGCCTTGAGACCTTCCTGTCCTCTCTAGGTCTTGCAGCAGAGGAGTGCATGCCCCTGACGCTAGAGCCTCTTGGGCAAGTGCTGTGGTGCTCACTGGAAGACACATGCTTGTTTTTCTGGTGGCACTTCCCAGCCATTCAGAAGGGACACATCACAGTTCATAAAGAAAGTCGAATGCGTCCAGATCAGAGCCTCTCTTGCCATCAAGGCCCACCATACTTGAATGATGGGATAGGCTTTCCCCTAACAAGCCTGCTGCCCGAAGGCCTTCCTGCGCTCCAGCCACGGACCGGACCAAGGACTCTCCCCCCCTGCCCTCTCCTCCCTTCGGACCCCGGGATGACCTAGCCACCCTGAGGGGGGGGGGCGCAGTTTGTTCTCAGCTCTTCTTCCGCGGATACAGCGAGGGATGCCGGAGCCTGAGAACCTGTTACCTAGGACTAACCCCTTGTCCACCATCCACCAAGCTGGGGTCCAGTGGCTTCCCACAGCCAGACACCCACCCGGGGCCGCGTGTGCAAAGTGTGCAGCAGTCCTCCCGCATCTGCCCACCCAGAGCACCGGAACTCTGGCAGGACTCGGGTTTTCTTCCACTCCCTTCCCCCCCTCCCCAGATCCTCACAGGGTGGGCAGCACTTTGGAAGCATCTCTCCATCAGGAAAGCACATGTGAACTCCATGTCTGCTCTGACCTCAGTACGAAATGTGCTGTCAGGAAGAGGGTTATCAGGCTGGGCGTGGTGGTGCACGCCTTTAATCCCAGCACTCGGGAGGCAGAGGCAGGTGGATTTCTGAGTTCCAGGCCAGCCTGGTCTACAAAGTGAGTTCCAGGACAGCCAGGGCTACACAGAGAAACCCTGACTCGAAAAAAAATAACAACAACAACAACAAAAACAAACAAACAAACAAACAAAAAACAATTAAAAAGGAAGGGGGCTATCCTCTATGAACTTATCCAGGCTCCAGACTGGGGTCAAGCTTAGCCTTCTAGTTTCTGTATAGCAGCAATGTCTTTGTTTTGTTTGGTTTGATTTGGCTTTTAAACATTTCTTATACTGAAATTTTTTTCATACAGTATCTTTCAATTCTACTTTCTCCTCTCCCAATTCCTCCCAGATAGATCCTCTCCTCCTCCTCTCTACCTCCTTACCCACCCAATTTCTCTCTCCCTCCTCTCTCAAAAACAATCAGAAAACCCAGAAACCACATATTAAAATGTTCACAAAATGGAAAATAAACAATTAATAGACAAACAAGACAAAAAACATCCCAAAATAAACCAAAGTGAGGCAAAAATAAATGAATATCCTAGACTTTGGTGCTGGGCAGCTACTCCTGGGCATGGGGTCTGCTCTGCAAGTAAGCTTAGTATATCCAGTTAGACTCCACTGGAGGAAACTACTACTTCTTTGATAGCAAGTAGCTACTGTAAATAGCTTCTTAATTAGGGGTGGGAGCTCATGTCTACCTCTTCGTCTCCGTCAGGCTTGAACCTGTGCAGGTCCTGTGCATGCCACCATAGTCTCTGTCAGCTCACATATGCATCAGCCCTGCTGTGTGCCAAAGACACTGCTTCCTTGGGGTCCTCCATCACCTCTGGCTCCAACAATCTTTCTGCCTCCTCTTCCACACAGATCCCTGAGCCTTGCGGGGGTAGAAGTGGGGTTTGATAACAAGGTCCCACTTAGGACTGGGTGGTCCAGCATCTCTCACTCTCTGCACATGGTGGGTCTCTGTGTTAGGCACTTGTACTGGCTAGTTTGTGTCAGCTTGACATAGGCTGGAGTTATCACAGAGAAAAGAGCTTTAGTTGGGGAAATGCCTCCATGAGATCCAGCTGTGGGGCATTTTCTCAATTAGTGATCAAGTGGGGAGGTTCCCTTGTAGGTGGGACCATCTCTGGGCTGATAGTCTTGGATTCTATAAGAGAGCAGGCTGAGCAAGCCAGTGGAAGCAAGCCAGTAAAGAACATCCCTCCATGGCCTCTGCATCAGCTCCTGCTTTCTGACCTGCTTGAGTTCCAGTCCTGACTTCCTTGATGATGAACAGCAATGTGGAAAGTGTAAGCTGAATAAACCCTTTCCTCCCCAACTTGCTTCTTGGTCCTGATGTTTGTGCAGGAACAGAAACCCTGACTGAGACAGCACTGTAAGAGAAAGTTTCTCTGAAGAGGCCTGAAGGGGAGCTAATCTAAGCCCCCGCCCAGTGTGGTCACTGGGGGTCCCTGACAGAAAGATGGCAGCACACAGAGGCATTTCAATGGGCTGAGAGGGTTCCTTAAACTATTTAGCCCAGGCTGGCCTCAGATGCTCAGCCAGTCTCTGCACTCTGATGGCTCAGCCTGCGAGGCAGCACTCCTATCTTAACGGCCGTATCTTTTGAAACTGTGACTCACGTTCCTGCTGTATTAGTCAAGACACTTGCTTTCAAACCACAGAAAACAGCAGTGGCAGGCTTTTCAATGGAAGAAGAATTTACTTAAGGTGACTCAGGAACTCAGAGAACCAGGAGGAAGGCTAGGAAGGCGGTTCAGCAGGGCTTCAGCAGCAAACTCCAAAAAGACTGGCTAAGGGACTCACCCTCTCGTCATCCAGATGTTGGTCACTGTGTGTGGGCTCGGCTGCTTGTGAAGACTCATCTCTTCGCACTCCAGACTGTACAACAGTTATCCTAATCACTTTTAAATGATGATCTCTAGGGTACGCCCTCATGATTCAGGGTTCCAGGAGAGACGGAGCGCCTGACTGTTGTTCCGAGTGCCATGGGGGAGGAAAGGTGAGTTTCCTTTTCTTTCCTTCTTGGCCTGTCTTTCTTTCCTTCTTTCTTTCTTTTTCTTTGTTTTCTTTTTTTGGTATTTCAAGACAGAGTTTCTCCGTGTAGCTTTGGTTGTCCTGAGCTCGTTCTGTAGACCAGATTCGCCTACCTCTGCCTTCTAGGTGCTGGGATTAAAGGTGTATGCCACTACCGCTTGGCTCCTTTCTTGGTTTTTGCTGTTTTTTGGTTATTTGAGACAGACTCAGATAGCCCAGGTTAGGATTGCACTCTGTATGTAACCAAGGTTGGCTCCCTCTGGTCTCTAGTTCCTAAGTGCAGGGCTTACAGCTGCACACTGCCACGAATCTCTTCACTTTGGTTCTCATCATGAGAACTGGGATGTGGCCTCCCATACGTGTGATCCACGTAAGAAAGGTTTTGACAGGAGCTGGAGAGATGGTTCAGAGGCTGAGAATGTCCTCTGCTCTTTCAGAGGGCTGGAACTTCCTTTCCAGCACCCACGTCAGGTGGCTTACAACCACTGTAACTCCAACTCCAGGGGATTCATCAAGCTCTTCTAGACTCCAGAAGCATCGCATGCACATGTGCATGTACACACACACACACACACACACACACACACACACACTTACTTGGTCAATTGTAGAGCTCAGAGGACAACTTGTGGGAGTTCATTCCAGGATTTGAACTCAGGACATGAGTCTTGGTGGCAAGCACCTCTATGCACTAAGCCACCTCATCCCCCCACCCCTTACTCACATCTAACTTTTGAGGACATCCTGGGTCATTCTTGTGTGCTCATGTTCCCATCCCTTGATATTTTTACCAGCTTTAGACAAACATGCTCATTTTGGGTTCCAAGGGATTGTTCTCTTAGCCTGGAAGACACTTCCGTGTTCTTCGGAAGGTGTTTCCAAGTTCCTCACTTCAGGTTCATGTGAACAGCTCCCCTCACCCCCAGAGTTGGCTCTTCAGCCTTTCCTCTGAGACTTTGTTTACACCAAAAGCTTCCTTTTTCACTTGTTTGTTTAAAGAAGTGTGTCTGTGTCTAAGTTGGTATCTTTTACTGTTCAGTGATGTGCATACCGGGGAGCTGGCCCGAGAGACTCAGATTTCTCCTGTCACTGTTTCCCATCTCATCACCGGAGCACTGAGGTTACAGACAGCCACTTACCGAATCCGGCTGCCCGTGAGTTCAGGACATCTGAAGTCCTCACACTTATGAAACAAGCACTTTAACCCACTGAGCCATCGTCCCCATCCTGCACCCATTGCTCGGGGTTTATTTGCTAGCTGTCTGCGGCGGCTGCTGCCGCTGCTGTGCCTAGCCCAAGGGTCACATGGCTCAGAGAGAGAGAGAGAGAGAGAGAGAGAGAGAGAGAGAGAGAGAGAGAGAGAGAGAGAGAGAGAGAGAGAGAGAGAGAGAGAGAGAGAGACCAAGACTGCGCAGGCGCTGTACAGACTCCACCACGCTTGCCTTACCTTTTCTTTCTCTCCTCATCTGAACCGGCTCTCTGCTGACAACGCTCCAGCTTTGCGCGTCACCCAACTGTGTCCATACAAAGGGTCACTGTCAGAATAGGTGAGGTCAGACTCACTATTCTGTCTCTATTTAATCTCTTCCTCCACCCAACTCCCAGCCTACTGTGTCCAATGTTCCAGAGCCGCAGTTCCTAAGTGTGCTGACCTTACAACTCAAAAGTCCAGACCTGGGGTTTCTGTCGCCAGAATTAACCCAGCTTGGGGTTCCCAAGCTGTTATGTCTCAGCTGAATCAAACTCACCTTACATTTTCTTTTACTAATGACTCAACAGCTTGGTGTTTTCAGAGTACCTATTTGTGAACTGGGCGCGCGCGCGCACACACACACACACACACACACACACACACACACACGCATGCACACACGGAATAGTACCAAGAAGTGCACTGTTTTCTATCAGCCATTTATTATTATTCCTCTCTATTTAGTTCAAGGAACAGCCACAGAGAGGATGAGGAACTTGCTCAGCGGCACACGGCCAATAAAGGTGGGGCAGCTTCCAGTCTACCCTCTCTGACTTCTGAAAGCTCACTGTGTACCAGCCTGTACTCTAGACTTACGTCAGTCCTATCGCAGTTCAAAAGCCCCATGAGCAGACTTCTTCCTGGTAGTTGTCAGTTGCTGGGTGCGGTGGCTCATGTCTGCAGTCCCAGCTCTCCGGACGTGAAGACAGGATGATTATTGAGAGTGTTGAGGCCAGCCTGGGCTACAGTGAGATTCTGCCACAACAACAAAGTGACAGACTGATCGTTTCTTTTCCTAAGAACATTGTGGCACAGTAACTCTACCACATTATCAAGATGCCCATCAAAATTGGGAGGCAGAGGCAGGCGGATTTCTGAGTTCGAGGTCAGTCTGGTCTACAGAGTGAGTTCCAGGACAGCCAGGGCTATACAGAGAAACCCTGTCTCGAAAAAACAAAAACAAAAACAAAATGGTGTTGAAATTATACATGTATATAGGTAATATTTATTTATTTAGGTTGTTAGAGATGTCTTTGCTTAGTTGTGTGTGGGGAGGGTATGTTCATGTGAGTGTAAGTACCCATGGAGACCAGTTTCCATGAGCTGGGGTTACTCATGGCTCTGAATCACCAGACGGGGGTTGGGAGCTGAACTTGGTCCTCTGCAAGGTGTTCTTCACCGTGGAGCTATCTCCAGACTGGGAACATGAGCTCTATTTTAATAGTTTGCTGCAAAGAATTAAACCTAGGAATAAAGATGTGCTACACAAGAGTTCTTTACCAAGGTACATCCCCAGCCTGCGGTTTTCTGTTTCTTTCTTTCTTTATTTATTTACTTATTTTATTTTGCTGGGAGACATCTTCTTGTGTATGTCACATTTACCTTGAACTCTCTGTGTAGCCAAATGTGACTTTGAACCCCTGACCCTCTCTGGCTTTCACCTCCCAAGTGTTGGCCGCCACATCCAGACTGTGCTGAATGCCTGCTTATTACTTAGTTCTCTTTTGAAACTTTGTTTTATAGGTCCATGTGTGGTGCATGCGACAGTGATGCCAGCAGACAGCTTGTGGGATCCGTTCTCAGTTCTCTACTTCCACCATGTGGGCTCTAGGGATGGGACTCAGGTCTCCATGCTTGTACGAAGTTTACCTCTTTAGCTGGTGGTGTATGTCTAGGAGAGTGGAGCCTAAAACTGAGGTGGACTGAAAGCTTATGCGATAGCTAACACTGTTCAGAGCACCAGGCACTTTACAGTCTTAAGGGTCAGAAGATTCTCATGTAAGGTGTGAGATCACCAGGACAAGCCATGTGTGCCTGAAACATGTTTTCCCACAGAGGCACATGAATAGCAACAGCTGAAGTAAACTCACTCCTGTCTGCTATGCCTAGGGGGTGGGGGGCACAGAAACACATTCCAAGGACACTGAGATGAGTCTTCTCACAAGCACTCAGGATTCCTCACACATGACTCCGTGCTGGAACAGTGTTCTGGCTGTTATAGCAAGGGCCTTCGTCCACGGAACCATGCCCCTGGTCCCTGTCCTTCTAAGAAGAAATGTAATTTAAATGCTGGCTTAATGTGAGCGTATCGAGGGTAAGGGGTGGTTCTCAGGCTCTAATCGATGGTGGGCTTAACTCTGTCTTCAGCTAGGCAGGCCTTGGTGGTGCACAATTGCAATTCCAACATTAGCAGGAAAAGACAGTTTGCCAACAAATTCAAGTCCAGTCTGGTCTACGTAAAGATTCCAAACTAATCAGTGCTACATAATGAGACTCTGTCTAGAAATAAATAAATAATAAATAATAAATAAATAAGTTCTGGCTATGACTCTCTGAGAGACAGCGACGAGCCAGGTTCCAGAGCCACTCAGCCGCATTGGTGCCGTGTGTGTGTGTGTGTGTGTGTGTGTGTGTGTGTGTGTGTGTGTGTGTGAAGGTCCAGGGGTCAGGCACTCAGCAGGACTGGCCACGTGTATCCCGTACCTGACAGAAGGTGAGAGCTATGGTTGGCAAGACCCAGAGTTATTAAATGTCAGCCAGAAAACAAGCACCTTTTCTGGCTAATAAAAATTGTAAATAATTTACCAACTGGAGCTTGGCACCTGCTCTTGGGAGGGATGTGACGTTGGAGCAGGCCTGCCTGCTCTTGGATGATTGGCTGAAGTTGGTCTAAGACCCTGTCGCTTGTCAGGACCATTGCCAGAGCTCTCTCTCTCTCTCTCTCTCTCTCTCTCTCTCTCTCTCTCTCTCTCTCCCCTCTCCTCTCTCTCCTCTCTCT
>NC_034606.1:5524470-5554470 GCF_900095145.1 Mus pahari | reverse complement strand
ACAACTCTCCAGTACAGAAGTGCTGTGAAGGTGACTCAGTTGGTAGTGTGCTCGCTGGGTAAATGTGAGAGCTTGAGTTCAAACTTCAGCACCTGTGTCTGTCTCTTCCTTCCACTGCAGCGATGTGATGCCAGGACCAAAGAATGTCTTCTTACAGCAGAAGACATTTAATTGGGCTTACAGCATCAGAGGGTTAGAGTCTATGGTGGCAGTGCAAAGGCACGGTGATAGGAGCAGCTGAGTGCTCACATCTTGGTTGTAAAGGGGCGGTGGCAGAAAGAATTACATGGAGGCAGGAATGGCAGGAGTCTTTTCAACCTCAAAGCCCATGCCCACTGACCTCTTCCTCCAATAAAGCCACACCCCCTAATCCTTTCCAAACAGTTCTACCAACTGGGTACCACATACTCAAACATATGAGCCAGTGGAGAAGGGTACATTCTCTTCTTCTTTTTAAAAGATTTGTTTATTTATTTTATGTGAATACACTTCAGCTGTCTTCAGACACACCAGAAGAGGGTATCAGATCCCATTACAGATGGTGCAAGTCACCATGTGGTTGCTGGGAATTGAACTCAGAACCTCTGGAAGAGCAGTCAGTGCTCTTTATTATTATTATTATTATTATTATTATTATTATTATTATTATTATTATTATATGTAAGTACACTGTAACTGTCTTCAGACACTCAAGAAGAGGGAGTCAGATCTCGTTATGGATGGTTGTGAGCCACCATGTGGTTGCTGGGATTTGAACTCAGGACCTTTGGAAGAGCAGTCAGTGCTCTTAACGCTGAGCCATCTCTCCAGCCTGGGGGAGGAGGCTTTGGGGGGGATGGGGTATGGGTGGCATTCTCACTCAAACCACCACCCAAGTTAAAAGCCAGTGTGGTTGTTCTTGTTTATAATCCCAGCCCCAGAGAGATAAAGACCAGAGCATCCCTGGGGCTCTCTAGTCAGCCAGCCCAAGAGAATGTCTGAACCATAGGTCTCAGTGAGAGACCCTATCTCAGAAAACATGCAGATAGCTCCTGAGAAGCAACGCCCTATATTAACCTCTCTCCACCCGCAGGCACATACATATTAACATGTGAACATGGACACACATACACACACAGAGACCACAAATAACACACACACACACACACACACACACACAGAGTTAATATGAAGCCCAATACAGTAAAACATTCATGTAATCCCAGCACTTGAGAGGTGAGGACAGGAAGGTCAAGAGTTCAAGATAATTTTTGCAGCAGAGATTAAGGTCACCATTTTAAAGGACAGTATGAGGGAGGGAGCGTCTAAAAGAGCAGGGGGGAGGGGGCTGGTGAGATGATGTAGCAGAATGGTGCTCAACACTTATCCTGGGGTCAATGCCTCCCATCCAAAAGGTTGAAGAAAACCAACTTCTGTGAGTTGTCTTCTGTCTTCCACATGTGCATGCTCCAAAACACAGACACACTCATACGCACACACACACACACACACACACACACACATGCATACACACGTATACACATGCATGTACACACACACGTGTGTGTGTTCTTTAAAAAACCTAGTCCCCAAAGCACATAATTAAAAATTGCTGAAAACACAGGAGTCAAACCTAAGTCACGGTGCAGAGAAGTCTTTCTCAGTCTCTCTTTGCCTACTGTCCTGTTCTGACAGCACTGTGGTTTCTTCCCCTTTCTCCTAGGAATCTGGATGGGAAGAGTCTAAACCATTAACAAATGCTTTCACCCTGTCTGTCTGCTGCTATACCTATTTGACTGGGTCAGACTCCAGGTCTTTTACGCTGTCTCCTAGTGCTGTAGTAAAGACAGCACAGATGCCGTTCCTCATATGCACCAGGTCCAGTGTAACACAATTTCCTAGAGAAACTGGCTGAGCTACCCGTAGGCTCTGTTGTGACTTTGTTGCCAACATGATTTCCCGCCCACCAGCATTCCTGTGTGTACCAACAATAGCAGCCGCTGTTGGTCTTTGCCAACTTGGATGGTGAAAAATAACTTTGGCTTTGTTTTCTTTTTGCTTTTTGAGATGGGGACCACCCTCACATCAGCAGCCGAGGCTGGTCTGGAATTCACTATATTGCAAGGTTTGTGGATAGCCAAGGATTGAATACAGGACCTCAAGCAAGCATTCTACCAACTGAACTACATTCCCAAGCTCTACGGGTAACATTTTAAAAATAAGTTACTCTAGCTACTCAGAGAGAACCGATTACAGTGTGGTGAGAGAATGAATAAGGGGAGCAGCCGGGGTTATTGTAGCGGCTTGGACCAGAGACCATGCAGGTCCAACTTTAGTGCAGTCTCAGAATCTTCTAGAGAACCATTCCAGGGTGTTCATTTTCCAACCCCAGATTGGTAAGTTTTATTCAGACAAAACTTTGAGTACATAACAAAATATCCAGATGCCACCAACTACCAGTCTTACTGCGGAGCTCTGGTGCTGGTCAGGGGTCAGAACCGGGAGACTTCATTGTGGAGATAAAGTCAGGTATAATAGAATTCCAGGACATGGGAGGCCGAGGCAGGGACTCCCCAATTCAAGCAAGCCTGGGCCACATACAGACATCCTGCCTCTCAGCTCTAACTGGGACATTCATATTCTCCTTTCAAGGCTCAGGGGACAACCTAGAGAAGGGGGATTAGAACAATTGTAAGAGCAGAGGAGGGCCAGGTGGGTGGCACACACATTCCATCCCAGGACCCAGAAGCAGGCGGGATTCTGTGAGTTTGAAATCAGCTTGATCTACAGAGTGAGTTTCAGGACAGCCAGAGCTACATAGTGAGACTCTGTCTAAGGGGGGTGGGAAGGGGGGGAGCGCTTGGGTCGTGCTCTTCCAGAAGGGCCAGAGATGAAGCCCTTCTCTGAGAATTTATAGGTACTTAGTATAGGTATTTGTTTTAAGAAAGGGTTTTTCTTCCATGATACAGCTATTGGTAAGTTGCCCACACTTCTGTAAATAGCCCTTCATCTATATTCTATAAATAACCTTGGTAGGCACACTCCTTTACACACACTCACATACACAACTACTCTTAGAAACACACCCATTTTCACACACACACACTCAGACACGCACTTACATGCACACATACTCAGATACACACTTACGTACACTCTCTCACACAGGTATACACACACACACACACACACACACACACACCAAAGTAGAAGGATGTCCTGTTGGAAAGAGGAAGTAGATCTGGAGTCAGTGGAAGTTGGAGTGGAACAAGAGAGGGTGGTGGTGGTGGTGGTGAACATAAGCAAAATACATAATATACATGTATGAAAATGTCATAAGGAAACCCACTGCTATATATTATTAATATATGTAATAAATTAAACAAACAAACAGGAAACCCTGGGCAGAGTGACAGGTGGCGTTCTGGGTAGAGGCAAGCATATATGACTCTAGCAGGAGTTCAAGGCCAGCCTTGGCTACAGGAGAACAGGTCTTAAAATTAAAAATCGATAATGGGTGGGGTAGCACATCCTTCTAATCCTAGTACTCAGAAAGCAGAATCAGGTAGATGGCCATGAAGTCAGAACCAGATGCTCTACAGAGTGAACTCCAGACCATCCAGGACTACAAAATGAGACCCTGACTAAAAGATAAAAAAATGTAAAATAAATAAATAAACGACTGGGGAGCTTTAAATTGTGCTCAGCCACCGACTTGTAGAGCAAGATTCCAGGTTTTTCTCTCGTGACAGTTGGGCGGGGAGTGGGAATGGGGGTACACCATCTCTCTGCCTCTAGCCAGTCTGAGCCTCGGAAAGGCACCATGGTCTCACTTGGAAAGAAGCAGGCTAGGTTCCAGGATGCTGCCGCCCAATCTCAGCAATGACCCCGAGTGCCTTCTCAGGCAGAACACGAGTATCATTTGTTCTGGCTTCACAGAAAGCGCTGAATACCTTATCCTATCCAGGATTCGCAAGCCCCAGTCACCAGGCGGTCCCAGAGCTCAGGCTCCCTCCCTCTGCCAAAGGTCTCCTCCCTCCACTGTGTTTTTGATGGTTTCCTCTGGCCTGGCTCCTTCCTTCCCTTCAGACTACAATAATGCCACTGCAGCCTAAAACAAGCCTCCTCCGTCCTCCACCCTTCCTCCCCTCGGCTCCTGCATTCTTTGCTTTTCCCTCAAGCTTCCTTCTCGGCTGCTCTGGCTTCCTCGCTTTCTTCTCCAGGGGGCTCCTCTGGAACCTGGGTTCTAGCTCCAAAGCCAGATAGCCTGTTGGTCATCCACAATGATCAAACCTGGGCCTGCTCCCTGCTCCCGACCTCAGACTGCCTGCTTCCATTTCCTATCGCGGCCACCGCTCCTCCTGGACATTTCTGTTTCTCCCTCAGCCTCTGAGGTCTATGGCTTTGGATTCCAAGGCTTATATCCTCTTTGATCTCTTCTGGGTGGTCAATCGTACCCCTCCCCAGTTAACTGCAACTTATAATTAGTCCCTAAAGAGTATGCTTTTCTATTCCTATTCTGTTATAATCATCTCTACAGCCAACAGTAATCTAACCCAGAGGTCCTCAAAAGTAGCCTCCCACAGAAGTCACTTGGTTAACTGTGAGTGTGTCTGTGTGTGTGTGTGAACACATGAGCATGCTTGCTGGGGCTCAAGTTCAGGACCTTGTGTATACTACGTGTATACCTGAACTTGTGTATACCATGGGGCTGTTTACTCAGCACGGAATTATTAGAGACAGGATCTTTCCATTGCTGTGCTGACACTCACTATGTAGATCACGCTACCACCTAACTCAAGCTCTTTGATTAGTGGTGAGAGCAACATCACACCTGGATCTATTTTAAAGAGTTTTAAAATCCTGATGCCTGATCTGGTGAGATGGCAAAGTGGGAGTTAAAGTGTTTATTGTACAAGCCTGACAACCTGAGTTCAGTCCCTAGAACTCACTGTAAAAGGCACAAATTGACCTCCACAAACTTACCCGTCTACACAGACACACAAACACACACACATACACACACACACAGATGATGATGATGATGATGATAAATTAGATGACAGTAAATTAAAATGTTTTTAAAAAGCCGGGCGCGGTGGCACACGCCTTTAATCCCAGCACTCGGGAGGCAGAGGTAGGTGGATTTCTGAGTTCGAGGCCAGCCTGGTCTACAGAGTGAGCTCCAGGACAGCCAGGGTTACACAGAGAAACCCTGTCTCAAAAAACCAAAAAAAAAAAAAAAAAAAGTTTTTAAAAGACCTTTATGCCCACTCCACTCACATCAGTTAAATCAGAATGTATGTGTGTGTGGGGGGGGAGGGGGGGAGTGGACATTGGTGTCTCTGAATCTCTCCAGACGGTGGCACATGACTGCAGTCTCCAGTACCTGGAAGACTAACAAGTTAGTGGGCAGCCTGGGCTATAGAGAAAGGTTTTGTGTCAAACCATCACCACCAATAACAACACCACACACACACACACACACACACACACACACACACACCATAGAGAAAAGGGAAAGGTACTCTTGGGATACCACTAGGCGTGGTGTGTCACACTTGCAATCCCCACATGAAGAAGAGTGAGACAGGGTGGGGGTGGGGGTGGGGAGATTGCTGTGAGCCCCAGAGTGGCCTAGGCTTCAGGATTGCATTATGAGACCCTGATCAGAAACAAAACAACAACCACCAAGCAGGGGCTGGAGAGATGGCTCAGCTGTACTGCTGCTCTCTGAGATGATCTGGGTTGGGGATGGATCACAACCAACAGTAACTACAGTTCTGGGGTCTGATGCCTTCTCGTGGCCTTTGAAGGTACCAGGCATGCAGTGAGTGTGCACTGACACACATGTACAAAATACCCATACACATAAAATAAAAAACAAATCTCTTAAAAAAACAAACAAACAGCAAAAAAACCAAACCCGGACTTCAGATAAGAACACGGGGTTTTGGGGGGCCACTGCTCTGTGGGATAACATAATAGCTGATGCACACCACTACACAGATGTGGAAGCCCACAAAATACACAATACCAACAGTAAGCTTTAGTGTAAGCTGCAGGCTTCCAGTGATTACGGCATTTCAAAGTAGGTTCATTAATTATGCCACACACCCCTCAGGTACTGACTGACACATGATGACAAAGGCAGCAATATACGTACATGTGTGAAGCAAGAGGGTTAGAGAACATCACTGGATCTCTCTTAATATTGCCTTAAACCTAAAATCTAAAGGCTAGAGAGATGGTTCAGTGGTTAAAAGCACTTGCTGCTCTTCTAAAGAACCTGAGTTCGATTCCCAGCACCCATGCCGGGCGGCTCACCACTGCCTGTAACCCCAGATCCAGCTCCTCTTCCATGGCTGTGCATACAGGCACACATACATGGTATACAGACACAGATACATCATATACACTCACACACATAGTAGACATCCTCACAGACACATATAAATAAAATAGAAAACCAACAACAACCAAAACTTGTCCTAAAAAAATTATATTTTTAAAAAACAGGATTCAGGGCTAATCATGATGATGTACACTTCAGAACTGAAGGCAGAACAGTCAGCTGAAAGCTAACCTTGCATCACAGCAAGTTCAAGTCTAGTCTGGGCTACCTAAGACCCTGCCTCAAAAACAAATAAACAATTACTGTCCAAAAGATAAGCTGCTCCTCTTACCAAAAAACATGAGATTTTAAAAATATATATTTTAGTGTGTATGTATGTATGCATGTATGTACATATTTAATGTGCGTTGGTGTTTTGCCTGCATGCATGTCTGTGTGAGGTTGTTGGATCTTGGAGTTACAGACAGCTGTGAGCTGCCATATGTGTGCTGGGAGTCCAACCTGGATCCTCTAGAAGAGCAGCTAGTGCCCTTAACTGCTGAGTTCTTTCTCCAGCACCTACAACAAGAGTCTTAACTTGAAATCCAATTCTGGGGAATAGTCGAATCCCAAAAGAGTCTGCATAGAGGGCACATTTATCTGTTCTCTTTGACTGTTGTGTCAGTGTTTTTTATGGTCTCTTCTGCACCTGAGACTCGGTTTTATCTCTTGTATTCTGTTGGTGATGCTGGCATCTTTGGCTTCCTGACCTCTTTCCTAGTTTCTACCTCCAGAGTTGTCTCTCTTTTTGATTTCTTTATTGTTTCTCCTTCCATTCTTAGACCCTGGATGGTCTTGTTCAATTCCTTCACTTGTTTGGTTGTGTTTTCCTGTGATTCTTTAAGGGATTTTTGTGTTTTCTTTTTAAGGACTTCTACCTGTTTACCTGTGTTCTCCTGTATTTCTTTAAGGAAGTTATTTATGTCCTTCTTAAAATCCTCTATCAGCATCATGAGATATGATTTTAAATCTGAATCTTGCTTTTCTTGTTTTTTGGGGTATCCAGGACTCGCTGTGGTGGGAGTACTGAGTTCTGATGATCCCAAGTAGTAATCTCTGGTGTTAGATGTTCTAGCTGTCTCTGGCTGGAGCTTGTTCCTCCTGTGAGTCTGTGAGCCTGTGTCAGCACTCCTGGTAGACCAGCTCTCTCCTGGCAAGACCAGTGCACAGAGGGCTGAGGAACACCCCCACCTCCTGAGTGCAAATGGAGGCAGGAAGGACCCTGACCTAGCTGTTCTGCCACTTCTGCAGCCTGTCTAAGGTCCCACCTTAGACAGTCACTGGAGAGAAAAAAAGATCACATTTATTCTCATAGGAGCCTGAATCAGAAAGAGTTTTAAGAGGCTGCTATGGTAGCTCGTGCCTGTAATTCTAATCCCAGCATTCAGGAGGTGGGAACAGGTGGATTACTTGAGTTAAAGACCAGCCTGGATTACATTAAGTATGAGAACCAATTATCTGTCTGTCTGTCTATCTACCTATCCATCCATCCATCCATCCATCCATGCATCTACCTACATACATATGTATATATGATAATACATAAGATACTCACTATTCAACACGGGCTGTATTCCGAGCACTATGCATACATTAGCCCACTAATACTCAAAACTCTCTCTAAAAGATGAGTATTGCACTATCTTATAGATAATTATTAATAACTGCCCCAAATTAGCAAGTCTTTCGTGTCTGGCTTCACACCCAATTAGACCTCCTCTTCCAGCTTCTTGGGTTACAGGTATAATCAGAATTCCTGACACAGCAAGGCAAAGCCTCCACTGTCTGCCTCGCCACCTAGCCCAGTGAGTGCTTATTGCCCAGGCTTTCTCTGGAGAAACCACAACGTGCTCCATGCTGATCCTCACAGCTATCATGCCCTCTACCTAGGTCATTGCTTTGCTATTCTCAGCATCCCACTTAAACTGCAAGACCAATTCTCTAACATAATGTCCCTCCTTCCCTACCTCTCTGGAGGACATTGGCCACGACACAAGGGGCACTGTCGATAGACAGTGGAGTCCTGCCTTCCCTTGGGAGAAACAGCCCTGCAACATCTTGAGTGACCCAATGGCCCATAAAGGGCTTGTTGGAAAACAATGTAATCTAGCTGTGCCGTGTAGTTATTAGGGAGGACCCAGGTTCTATCTCAGGGGAACAGGCCTTTGTCTCTTGAGAATGACGTGTAGGATGTTATGCTGCCAGGATATCTCTACTGATCTGATAGGCTTATTGTTAGGATTCATTGAAATAGTTACTTAAAAGCATTCAGCATTTGTTGAACACATGGTGAGAACGAAGACTGCCCTATTAAATAGTCTCTTCTCACATGCACTGGCTTACTGGCCATCCATGTCAAAAATGCAGACTTAACAGCCCTCAGCCACACGTCTTCCAATAGCTGGCCACTGCACCGGCAGCCCCTCCCCTGTGACAAAAATACTTCCCTCATTGCTGTGGTATGCTGCACAGCTGAGCGTGCCACACCAGGAAGGCGCCACTGAACGGCTACGATATAAAATTAGTTTGATGAAATGTCTCTAGTGCTTCGACAAAGGGGGAGAGGGAGGAAAGGCATTGTGTATGCTCATGCAAGCACGGGTCAGGAAGAAATGCTTCAATTCTGATGCTCCCCGTCAGGCCAACCTTACAACGGGGCACTTGGGAACCAGGAAATCAAAGTGGTCTTTTGATGGAAACTATCAAATGGTGACGATTCCATAACTTTGAAAATTTTAGATTTATTTTATTTTATGTGTGTTTTGCCTGTAGGTATGGGTTTGTACCACACACATGCCCTTGAAGGTTGGAAGAAGACACTGGATTCCCTGGAACTAGAGTTAAAGGTGGTTTTGAGCTGCCAGCTGAGTGCTAGGGTTCCAACTCAGGGTCTCTCCAAGAATGAACTCTTAACTGCTGAGCCATCTCTCCAGTCTCCATGATGTTTGATGTGTAAAAAGCTTAAGTGTTCTCTTACCTTCTAGATATTCTTTTTTGGAATGGGTTAGGAGATGAGGCAGGGTCTCATTACACAACCATAGCTGGCCTTGATTTAATCTATCTACTGTGTTAGCCTTGAACGTTTATGACCTGCCTCCTGATTGCTGGGGTTACAGGCACCATCATTCTTGGTTCTACATATTCCTGGGTTTTGCATTTTTTGTTTGTTTGTTTGTTTTGAGGCTCGCGCATGTGTGTGTTGGCTTGAATATCGAGGTCAGAAGACAACTTTCAGAATGGATTTTTTTCTTCCACCATGGGCTCCAGGCCTGACCTCTGATAGCCAGGCATACTTGGCAGTGATTTTACCCACTGCACTGACCTATCTTGCTGATCCTGGATTTTTTGAGGCAGGATTTCATGTAGTTTGGGTTACCCTCAAATTTACTATGTAGGTAAAAATGACTTTGAATTCCTGATTTTTCTGCCTCTGTCTCTCAAGTACTATGATTAGAAGTGTGCATCACCATGCCTGGATCTTTCTGTGCATTCTTATAGGTTATCCTAGCTTCCTCGCTTTCAGATCAAAGACTGGGTTCTCATATGCAAGGGGTTAACACGGGTCTAACCTTACAATATTCTCTGGTACACTTAAGCTTTGTGGGGACTGGAGAGATGGCTCAGCAGTTAAGAGTTAGTTCTTGGAGAGACCCTGAGTTGGAACCCTAACACTCAGCTGGCAGCTCAATACTGTCTTAGTTAGGGTTTCCATTGCTGTGAAGACACACCATGACCAAGGCAATTCTTAGAAAAGAATTTATTGCAGCTGGCTTACAGATTCAGAGGTACAGTCCATTATCATCATGGAGCGAAGCATGGCAGCATGCAGACAGACTTGGTGCTGGAGGAACCAAGAGTTCTACATCTTGATTAGATGGCAGCTACAAGGAGACTGTCTTCTGTGGTCAGCCAGGAGCAGGGTCTCTCTCCCACTGCGGGCAGAGCTTGAGCATAGGACCTCAAAGCCCACACTCACAGTGACTCACATTCTCCAAAAAAGGCCACACCACCTAATGGTGCCACTTCCTATGGGTCAAACATATTCAAACCGCCAAATGTGCATAATGCTTTTTCTAAATAAAAGAAAGAACTGAGAAGCTGAGAAACGTCACCTGATTCCCACTGATAAACAATAATGATACAGTCCTTTTGCTGGGCTGCATATAGTTGTACATGCCTGCAATCTCTTTTTTCCTTTGGAGGATGAAAGCAGAAAGATCACAAGTTTGAGGCCAACACGGGCTATATAGCAAGTTCACAATCACAAGAAAACACAACAACAAAAACTACAACAGCAATTCTTCCCTGGAAGAGTTACAAACTAAATCCCATCTGTGTGTCCGTGCCTGTGCTCAAATGCGCACACGAGGGTTACACGTGCCATCAAAATATATACATACATGTAGTGAGAAACTACAGAGTAGCTAACGCAAGCACTTAACCTCTATGCGTCTCGGTGTTATCACAAAATAGGGAAAGTTAAAGCTGCAAAATAACAACTTGTTCCTGGTGCGGGTAAGGCAAACAGATGACCACTCATTACTCAATGGTACTCATTATTACCAGTGAAATCATATCACTGGTTGTCCACTGTATATGTGGAGTGATGGTAAGTTTTAGTTCTAAGTTCGTCCTCCACACAGCCATCTTCTTCTCACTGGCTTTAAAGAATCTTCTTTGTTCAAGTACTGAACGTTATTATAGTTGGTAGGTCCCAAGTCATAGCCCCTGGGCATCATAAGGTAAGAAGACACTTGGCTTTCTTGACTTTTGAGACAGGGACTTTATATATAGCTGTCTTCGTTATGGGCTCCAATGCTGTGAAGAAACACCATGACCAAGGCAGCTTTATAAAGGACAACGTGTAATTGGTGATGACTTACAGTTTTAGAGCTTTAGTCCATTATCATCCTAGGGTGTCCAGCATGGCAGTATCCAGGCAGGCATGGGCCTGGAGGAGCTGAGAGTTCCAAAGGCAGCCAGGAGAAGACTGGTTTCCTCAGGCAGCTAGGAGGAAGCTCTCTCCTGCAATGGGTAGAGCCTAAGCGTAGGAGGAAACCTCCAAAGCCCACCCCCACAGTGACACACTACCTCCAACAAGGCCACACCTCTTAACGCTACCACTCCCTAGGAGCCACGCCCATTCGAATGACCCTAACTGGCCTGAAACTTGTTATCAAGACCAGGCTGTCTTTGAACTTGTGAAAATCCTTCTGCCTCCTTATTGCTACCATGCCTATAATCTCTCCTCCCAAGCCTCCCTCCCACCCCGGTCTTGATATGTAGGCACCTAGTTGGTCAGAAACTTATTATATATATATATATATATATATATATATAGTCTAGGCTAACCCTGAAGTCATGGTTTTTTTTTGTTTTGTTTTGTTTTTTTGTTTTTTTTTGGTCTCAGCCTCCAGATTATAGAGTGAGTCACCTCACTCACTGGGATTATAGTGAGGCACCTAACTCAAGTGGTATATTCTGCCTGTCTGTCTGTTTTATGACAGGGTTTCTTGTAGCCCAGGCTGCCTTCTCATTCACTAGTAGACTGTCCATGAACTCTTGCCCCATCTGCTTCTATCTCCCAAATGCTGCAATTACAGGCATGCACAACCACAGTTAGTATGGTGTCGTCTCTCAAAGCAGCTATCTTATTTTATGGAATTACGTGACTTCCCTTAGTTTAAAAAAATCCAGGCGAGGGGACTGGAGCTATAACTCAGTTGGTGAAATGCTCCCTGGTTAGTATGAAGCCCTGTGGCCAATCTCCAGTACCAACCATGTAAAGCCAAGGAGAGAACTGCGTGACCACAATCCCAGCCCTAGGGAGTTGGAAGCAGAAGGATCAGAAACTCAAGGTCATTCTCAGGCACATGGTGAGCTAGAGGCTTTTAAGACAGGTAAGAGCGTGTCTTAAAGGAAAACAAAATTCTTGCTATTTAGTATACTGTGGTAGCTTATACGGTTATGCTTGGGGAGCCTGAGACAAGAGGACCGCCTGACATTTTAGGTAAGCCTGGGCTACAGTGAGATCCTGTCTCTATAAAAGGATATGCTCCACCCACTCCCTAACACTTGTGGTTTATGACAGGAAATCAAGGGGTCATACAGAGGTCTCAAAATGCCTAGAACTGAATTCACTTCCTAGGCCCTCCAGGAATTTCCTCCTTCACCTTATTATCTATGCATGTTATCCACTAAGAAGATGGCCCCAGGCCAGAGGTGTCACTAAACAGATCAGAGCGCTAACCGTCCTACAGAAGTCCTAGGTTCTGTCCCAGCACCCATATGTATGGTGGCCTACAACCACCTACACCAACTCCAGACGTCTAGGATTGAACATCCTTTTCTAACCTCTGTAGACTCCTGCATACACACAGTGTCATATATGTACTCGGGCATAGACATGTAACATAAAGTAAGATAATAAATCTTTAAAAAAGAACAGCCTGAATCATGAAATTTAAAAGTTTACCTGTGTCTCCGTGAGACTGAGCTGTTCTCGGTATGGGAAGTGAGTTGGTACCCTTGCCATAGACACCATCCTGCAAAGAGCTCTCTGCAAGGATGCAATGAGGCCAGCATCCAAGTGATGCCTCTGCTGCCCCAGGAGCACACAGACGGAAGAGGCAGGCTCGGTGAGAGACAGAATGGCAGAAAAGAACACAGGTGTCTATGCAGAGTCTCAAGGTAAAGGGGGGGCTCCGTTCTAGAGAGTTCCAAGAACAATGTGTGGTTAGCTAGTTTCCTGTAGTCCAGCTACCTGTCCCTGGGTGGATCCAGTAAAAACAGCTAAATGTCATGGAAGACATCAGGAGTATGGTCCCCTTGGTGTGGAGCAGTGGCCTTGGGGCCTTTCTCTCATTAACATGAGATCAGGATCATCAGGGGTGGTATTGTCAAGACCAGCCTGGCTACAGGAGACTTTTTGTTTGTTTGTTTGTTCGTTTTGAGACAGGGTTTCTCTGTATAGCCCTGGCTGTCCTGGAACTCACTTTGCTACAGGAGACTTTGTCTTTAAAAAGTTTTGAAGAGGAATGCTCTGGAGAGATGGCTCAGTGGATAAGAGCACAGGCTGCTTTTCCAAAGGACCCAGGTTCAATTTCCAGCACCTACATTTCCCCTCACGACTGCCCATGACTCCAGTTCCAGGGGAATCTGACACCCTCAAAAAAAAAAAAATTAACAAGAGGTTAGAGAGACAGCTTAATCAATACTTGTCGCACAAGCTTAAAAACCTTAGCAAGATTCTTAGTACTCACAGAAAGGTCAAAGAAGGCAAGAGGTTCCCCGTGGCTCACTGGCCAGCTAGTCTAACCAGTTCAAACAACCAAACTCCAGATTCAAAAAGTAAATTGATGACTAATTGAGGAAGACACTCAACATTGACATCTGACCTCCACATGCATGCTTACACATGTGTGCACACATACAGACATGTTTGCATGAGCATGTGTGTATATACACAAGACAAGGAGGAGATCAAGCAAGATGACTCAGTAGGTTAAAAGTGTCTGCTCTCAAGCTTGATAACCCGGATCTGATTCCCAGAATCCACATAGTAGATAGAAGAAAAGAACCTTTGACTTCCACACATGTGATTTGTGTACTCATACATACACAACATAAATAAACATGTAAGAAGAGGTTAAAGGAAAGGAAATATAGAACCCAAATAGCTCAACCAGGTGTGGCAGTGGCCTGCCTGTAATCCCCGAATTCTAGAGGCTGAGGCAGAAAGATCAATTGTGAGATCAAGCCAGCCTGGGCTCCTTCTTCAGGATCTTGCCCCACCCCTCCACCCCCTAACCCTCTTTGTGGTTTTCAGATGTGCCTTTCTGCCTTACGCTGTGCCTCACACTGTGGCTTTCCCTATGCCATCCCTTCTACAGGAAATGTCCCTATGTGTTTGCTCATTCTGAAAATTCCATTCTCTTTCAGGATTTGGCTCAGGTGCCATCTCACCTCTATGATCCAGAGTGAGGTTTCAATTTCTTGCTACACAATCCTGATGCCAGTGACCCTGCGGTCCTTCAGAAATGAACCGGTGAACATTTATATTACTCTGTCAGCATTATTTTACATTTGTTTAGGACAGGGTCTTATGTAGCTGGGCTGGACTTGAACTCATACACACCGGTCATCCTGTCTCTGCCTCCAAAGTGTTGGAATACAGGCATATGCTACCACGCCTGCCATGTGTATGATTTTCCTAGCTTCCAAAGGACAGCAGCTGCCCCATGCATATTCTATTTATATATTATATTTCCAGCAAACAGGGGAACCTGAGTTCTAAGTGGATGAACAGTTTTCCCTGAATTGGATCCTCAAGACCAGCCACATGGAATGATCGCTGGAGGATCCAGAGTGAAGGTTGCCTTCTAGAACTCTGTTACCTTGTCTTGTCTCTGTCGAAATAGCAATGTCATTTGAACCCTTGGCTCTCTTCCTGACTAAATAATGATTGCCTTTCCATCCAGTCAGATAAATCCTTAGAGTACCTTTTTGTTGGTTGTTGTTGTTGTATAATACGTAAATACTTAAAGGAGATGAGACCTTATCCTAAAAGCTCAAGGAAGGTCTGAGTCCTCGTGTGAACGCATTGAAAGTCAGGGCATGCAGCCTTCATTAGTAACAGAGCACAGAGAGCGGAAACCTACAAAAGTTTCTATGGGCTTTAATCTTGCTGCAGTTTATAAGCCCATTAGCATTCAGCTCACTGCCCCCTGGCGAGGCATACCATGGGAAAACCACACTTGCTTCCCCTGAGCGAATCTGTCCACACTGGGTTACTGTGGGCCCCCAGTTTTTTAAAAATCATTACAATTCAGTGGCATTGGAGTGAGGGATGGCTCAATGGATCAGGCAAGGTAAATAACTGGAAAGCGTGTGCAAAAATGCACACTGTAACCCAGGCAAATGGAAAAGGACATGGGCAGACCTTAGGGGCCCCTGGCCAACCAGCCTATCTGAAACAGTGAGTTCCAGATTGAGGGGGGTACTGTGTCTCAAAAAATTAGGTGGGACCGTGATTGAGGAAGACTAACCAAGCTTCCTGTCACCAGACACAGGTGCTTTGCTTGCTCATAAACAAACACGCACACTAAATTTAGAGACACTGAGTAGATTCCTAATATCCCCCAACACTGTACATTGCAGACCACATCTGTCGTCGATACCCATTCAACTTTACCCTTTCATTCCTCCAGTCCCTGGTAACTTCTCTTCGGTCTCTGAATTAACATGGGTAATTCATACAATGTTTGTCCCTTTGTGACTATGTTATTTCACTTTCCGTAATGCCCTCAATATTTGTCCTTTTGTGGCTAATATCAGTACTTCATGCTTTCTTATAGTCAATACTATCCCATGTGTGTGTGCCCTGTCACACTAACCCTGTCTTCTATTGGAGAATTTGGGTGGTTTCAACCTTCTGGCTGTTGTGAGGGGTTCTAAATGCATTATACTAATTCCACTGGCTATAAACCTACAACTGGAATTGTAGACATATGGAATCATATGACAATTCCGTTTAACTTCCAAGGGACAGCTAGAGACCCCCATCGTGGCTCCGTCAGTTTGCATTCCCACAGCAACATTCAAGGGTTTCAATTTCTCCACATTCTTGCTAACATTAAAACTTTTCTATATGTGTGTTTGTGATATATGTATATTAATAATACTAATTTGCTTTATGGTTTTTTTTTCAATAATGACTTCTGGTATTGAATATATTTGTTTTTCCTTTTTTTTCGAGACAAGGTTTCTCTGTATAGCCCTGGCTGTCCTGAAACTCACTCTGTAGACCAAGCTGGCCTTGAACTCAGAAATCCACCTGCCTCTGCCTCCCAAGTGCTGAGATTAAAGGCATGCACCACTACTGCCTGGCTTGAATGTATTTCAATATGCATAGTTACAGGCTGGCAAGAAAGAAAGATGGCTCAGCAGTTAGAGTTACTCAACCAAAGAAGCGGTGTTTGGGAGCAGTGAAAGAAGAATAACTCAAAGTCAGTCATGGGTACAAGCTGACAGCTCTGTGATCTCCTGTAGATAGCTCGGCTCTTGCAAACCAAACCCTAGTCTTTTATTTACATGTCAATTCAATCATTATCCTAGGTTCTCTCTCTCTCTCTCTCTCTCTCTCTCTCTCTCTCTCTCTCTTTTAATTATCCCACAAATCAGCATTTTTATGACCTTAGTCACTTGATTCTTAGAAAGAGAAAACAAGTATATATTTTTTTAACAAAGCAAATAAACTCAGAGATCTGCCTGCCTTTGTAAGCACAAACAATAAGTTTAGCTGGGTGGGAACCTGTCCTAAAATTACCATTCCCATTGTGCCTGGACCTAAACTTACTCTGTCCTAGGCTGACCTTGAATTTAGGACTCTGCCTGCCTTTGTAAGCACCAACTTACAATAAGGTAGGTGGTTGAGATCTAGCTCTGAGATCACCATTCCCCAGATCTCTTTATCTCTTTCCTTAATATCTTTCTGATAAGCTGGCTCATCAGTGCAGATGTTCCTGTTCTTTGAGGTCTGTGAAGCCCCTCATACAATTCATATTGCACCCATATATTTTGCATAGTTGCATACATTCTTGAATTCATGTTTTCAGAGCTCTTTCCCACAGCCTTAAGGGCTGTCCTGAAGGTCACAGCATTCACCACCTTGTTGAGGAACACATTCTCACCTCCCAGTCTCATTCTGTTTCTAATTATCATGGAGCCATTAACTTTAACAGGGAGAGCATTGCCCAAAGGAGGAACATGAAAATATGTACATTATTGTACAAACAAGCTCCATACCCACAGCAAAGCCAGCACTCCACACCCTGCTAGTTCTGCTCCAAGGCTAGGAACTGAGTTACTCCAACCCTTATGCATGGCAGGACTTGGCAGATTCCCAGGAACCAACATGGTAGAAGCAGACAATCCTACAGCCGGCATACACACACACACACACACACACACACACACAAGCACATGCACACATACACAAAAATACGCACATGTATACACTCACACATACACACACACACACACATGAATGCACATATGGACACATATGTACACACACACAAAACACATATACATGCATACACACAAGAGAAATAAATGAATGGAAATTTTTTAATTTAAAAATATATGCATATTGGCATATGTCAGAGAAGTAGCTATTCAAATTCATTGAACATTCTTACTTATAATATGGTCTTGTGTAGCCCAGGCTGACTTCAAACTCTCTATGCAGCTAAGGAAAAATGACCTTCTGACCCTCCTGCTTCTCTACCTCCTGAGAGCTGGAATTAAAGGCGTGCACCACCGCACCCAGCTTTCTCCTGTGCCAGGAATCAAACTCAGTGCCTTGTGCATGTTAGACAAGCAAGCCACAAACTTAGGAGAGGTGAGGAATCGATATCGAA
This sequence comes from Mus pahari, assembly GCF_900095145.1. NCBI lineage: Eukaryota > Metazoa > Chordata > Mammalia > Rodentia > Muridae > Mus > Mus pahari. The sequence goes on along the minus strand of NC_034606.1, from coordinate 5,536,674 downwards.
TGCCTTCCTTGATCACTCTCCCTCTTACTGTTTGAGATAGGGATCTTTCATTAAACAGCATCTTATTGATTGGAGGTGGGAGTTTAGGAGGGTTTACCTATCTTACCCTTCCCTCACCCCTCAGCACTGGTGTTACAGATGTGTCACTGCACCTAACATTTTTATGGGTGCTGGGGATCAGAGCGCAGTTCACAGCTGATCCACCTTCCCCCTACATATACCTTTTTTTGTTTGTTTGTTTTTGTTTTTGTTTTTCGAGACAGGGTTTTTCTGTATAGCCCTGGCTGTCCTGGAACTCACTTTGTAGACCAGGCTGGCCTCGAACTCACAAACCCACCTGCCTCTGCCTCCAAAGTGCTGGGATTAAAGACATGCACCACCATGCCAGGCTACCTTTTTTTTTTTTAATTAAAACTTTGTACATATGCAGGCGTGTGTACATATGCAGGCGTGTGTACATATGCAGGCGTGTGTACATATGCAGGCGTGTGTACATATGCAGGCGTGTGTACATATGCAGGCATGTGTACATATGCAGGCAGCACATACTTTGAAGATCAGAGGGCAGCTCTCAGGGGTCAGTTTTCCCTTTGTCATGTGGATTCTGAAGCCCTACACTTGGTGACAAGTGTCTTTACTGAGTGAGGCATCTCTCCTGCCCATATACTCCTGTTACTATATATGATTTGTAAACATTTTGCATAAATTTCTAAGCAAAAAGAAAACATGCCCAAATGGTAATAATTACTAGCCACCAAAGCCAGACATTGATGAGCAAGCTTGTAATCATGCCACTGAGGAGGCTGAAATAGGAGGACTGGGGATTTGAGGCTGGCTGGGCTACCTAGCAAGGTCCAGCCTGGAGCACATAGCAAAAGTATAATTTAAAGGGGGTCTGGAGATCTGGCTCAACAGGAAGGATGCTTGCTCCTCTAGTGGACCTGAGTTCAGTTCTCAGCAGTTACATTGGGCAGCTCACAACTGCCAGTAAGTCTGATGGTTTGAAGGACACCCATACACACATGGGATACATTTACACATATACATGAAGACAAAATAAACCATTAAAAATTATAAAAAAAAATTATATCTATCTATTTTTAAAGCTATCAGAGTGATGCCTAGCCTTGGAAATTTCAAATGACACCATCGGTGCCAACTCGGAGCCACTTTTCTTCCTATCAGCACCTTTGAACGGCCCGCAAGGGATCAGCAGCAGCAGGTGCTAGAGTGGACACTCAGCATGGGCCCGAGTGGGAGAGAGGCTGGACAGAGCTCTGCTATGAACAATTGGAGAACTGGGGAAAAAGACCCTAAGTTGCTCCTCCCACCCTGCCTGTACCAAGGATACGGACTGACAAAGCCTATTTGGGTTTCCTTTCCAGGGATCAGTTAGAGACATGCCTCTGAACATGCAGTCCTGTGAGTCCTCCATGCCCTGCCCCCACCCCACCCCCAGCCCCACACACCTGACCTTGTTTCTAATTTCAGATTCATGCAAAATTGTTTCAGACCAGGTTTTCTGTTCATTTTGTTTCTGGGGCCTCCTTCCTGTGGGGCTGAAAACAGAGACGGTGACAAGATGGGGGAGAAGCCACGCATGCTCCCTAAGCAGAACCCAAGGGAAGGGGACACCTCCCTTCATCCCGGGTTGAGGCGAGATTGAATGAGATGGCTCTGGGAATGGCGCATGGGAGGGCTTCATAAGTTCTAGCTATCATTACCTTCCTATTATTACACCTCTTTGTCTGAATGTTCTTCTTAAGCCCTGGAATTGGCACTGCCCTATGAGTGACCCTGATGCTGCCTGTCCCTCTATAGCTTTCTACTCTGTCTTTCCCAGCTAGCTGACTACATGTTCTACAAATAGGCGCTGATGCAGCCAAAAGCAGCCAACACTCACATTTGATAACATTAGAAAGTCACGGTGCCCAGACGCACAGGAAAACTGAGTCCCCCAGAGGAAGGTGTCACTGGAACTGCCCTGCAGAGAACCTCAGCCACACTCTGTGAGATTCTCCCTTACCACCTAAAATAGCATCCCACTTTCCCGGGAACTTAGTATAATTTAGAGGTTGCAGCCAAAAGCCAGGAATAGCAGCAGTAGCCAGCCATGGACAAGGCTAACACATGCAGGGAGAGCTGTACTGGTGAACACCTTGGCACAGCAGCTGAGAACATGGACCTTGGAATCACACACCCTAGATTATCACAAAGCATCTGACCCCAATTTTTAATCATCTATCAAAAGGAGATGGCATTATAACCCACTAAGTGCTGCTTCACAGGGATGAAAAGTTAACACACCTGTGGGCCTGGAGCAGTGCCTGGCCTTCAGCGAGAACTTCTCAACATGTATGACAGGCTGGTAGCTCAGCGGGACAGGTGCCTGCCTATCAAAGAGAGACAGATGTCTGCAGTGACCCCAGATCTACCGAGCCCAGCTTGTCTGGCTATGTGGTGAAGGAGAAGATAGCTTGGTGCTGTGTGTCACTGCGGTGCTTGCTTGTGTGCCTGACTGGAATGACAGCCTCCTATCACGCTGAGCCACCTGCAGCCCACAGCACCGGAAGCTGAAGTGACAGAGCAAGGAAGCCTGGGCTATGTATGGGTGGGAAGGACACCTATTCCTCTCAAAACATTTCCGAAGAAAGCCAGGTTATACTTGCATATGACTTAAGGACCTTCAGCGCCATTATCTTTGCCTAGCAGCCCTTGGCTCAGAGATTACATTAAAATAAATTCTCAAATCCATCATCCAGGGTCCGACACACCTCTGGGATTTCCAGACTGAATTACTGGCAGGCAGTGGCCTCCAGTCTTTTATGATTCTAGCCAGGCATGTGGAGTTCACAGTTTGTGGCCCCCTCAGAGTAGCCCTACCATGCTCTTTAGTTTCGTGGCAGTGGTTTGGCATCTTGGCAAGGACTTCCTTCCTGTCTCGCTGACATTTCCTGGCCCCGCTATGATTAAACTCCTGGGTTTGCAGTGGTAAGTATACCGGTGAATAGAAGGACAGGGACGGGAATTGTCTGAGGTCAACCTGTTCTCAGCCCTCACTGGCTCTGAGTTAAGGCAAATTCTTCCATCTCCCAGCGCCTGCTCTCCTCCTCATCAAAACGAGAGTTGCGGGCATTTGCCTGCGCTGTTTGGAGGAGACAGGCGATAAAGAAGGGCTTAGCCCAGACCTGGCAGGGCTGTGCTAGCTCAGCCTGAGCTATTATTAGCAGGCAGGGAAGAGCAGGCCCAGGCCTTGCAGCTGCTCTCCTACATCCCCTCCCCATGCCCCCTGCTTCCACTCACCAGTTTAGGTAGATCTAAAATTACAAGTCAACTGCAACAAACTACTTCAGCTGTTCAGATTGTAAGAGACCCTGTAGCCCGAGAAACTATTATTTTGCTTTTGTGTGTGTGTGTGTGTGTGTGTGTGTGTGTGTGTGTGTGTGTGTGTGAAGTAATTTGAGCTAGGGGATGAGGGTGAGGGTGGGGAGCATCCCGTGGTATATAAATGGAGAATACCATAGCAGAATCCCAGAGGCTTGATCTGAGGCAAGAACTCTAAGGGAAAGGAAACAGGCCAGGTTCTTGTGTTCTATGATGTAGGCGGCCAGGATGACCAGGATCACAAGGGATGGTACTAGTATTTGTTTTGGACTCCAGGGAAACCGAACTCTAAACTCTTCACTACTCCATGTTTGCAAAACAAAACAAAAACCATCAGCGGTGTGCCCCCGCCTCCTACCCAGTTACTACAGCAAGAGCGAGAGCATTTGTTAACCTTTTCCAGAGCTGGACTGGGCTCTACCCAGCTCCCCAGAAGAAACAAAACAAAGAGAAACTCAAAGGAAAATAGTCCTTATCTCTAAGGTTAGCCCCCCCTCCTTCTTGTCTAGCTGACTTAATATCAAATGGAGGCCAAAAAAGGGGTCAGCACGGCTCATGCTTATCTCAGAATGCAAGTCCAGCCTCCCCTGCCTGCAAGTGTTCAGTCCAGGCTACTCTCTGCCAATGAAACAGATTTTCCTCCCTGGAGTCCCCTGGGGCAGTTGGCCAGGAATCCCCTAAAGTTTCATGAAAAATCAGTGTCATGTGGCTAAATCCTGAGTTACAGCTGTCTAACCCATTCTAGAACTTTCTGTTGAATGAGGGTAGGGGTGCAGAGGGAAAGGGGAAAACAACAGAAATCACTTTGGCATATCTTTGTTTTGGTACCAGGAACTGAACTCAGGGCCTGTGTTCACCCCTGACACCAACATTGAGTTCTGCCCCCAGACCTTACCCTCTAGCTTGTAAATTTGTCTTAACCTGCTCCCTAAACAAGCTTGGGGATATAAATTCATCCTGATCTTTTCTGTGAGAAGCCACATTAGTTTCTTTACTGTTGGTCCCTATCTCCACCCCTTTTTAATGTGTGTGTGTGTGTGTGTGTGTGTGTGTGTGTGTGTATTCATGTGAGACCAGAAGTTGACTGTTGGGTATTTTCTTCCATTACACACCACCTTTCTGAGACAGGGTCTTTCAATGCATCTGGAGTTTGCCAGTTTGGGTAGGCCCACTGACCCTCGGGGATCCTTCTGTCTCTGTGCACCCCACTACTAGAGTTATGGGTGCACATGAGGTTTCACAGGGGTACTGGAGATAAGCTCAGGCTCCTCCTTTCTATTTCCCAGCTCCTTGGAAAGTTTTAGATGGCAAATAAGCTCCATCACAATTGTAGGGCTCCAGGAAAGGAAATCAGGAGAATACACAGCGCCACAGATCAGTCCTGCAGATACTTCCTCCAGCAGCCAGAGCCTCTGAACAGGGTTGTATGAGAGGACGGAGAGACAAGAGACATCTGGAGCCATTCACTGGCTGGTGAACTGTTTTCTTGGGCTTAACTCGCAAACCTGCAGAGCTGTTCCAAGGGAGGAACGGGGCAGCAGGTCGGAAGGGCTGCTATGGGTGGCTGACATAGACTACCAGCTCTCTGCAGGGCATGATGGCATTAAGGGAAGCAGATACTCAATCCAGTCCTCTCTGAGTGACCCTCTGCAGTAACTTCAGTAGCCCAGAGAGCTGGAATCAAGTCTGGGCCAATTAAAACAAGGCAGAGAGTTCAAGTAAATAAGGTCCGTTTGAGCCTATAGCTCCAGTGACCATAGACCTTTGCAAGCCGGACCAGTAAGAGTAGGAAGAGAATCTGAAGGAGCAGTGGGGACACTTTGTCCACAAGTCCCAGGCTGGAAAGCAACCATGCACCCTCCTTATGAGTAGGAGCTTCGCCCTGGAAGGGTCGGGCTATTCCTGCAGAGTTCCCCACTTGGCAGGAAGATTGGAGAGTCTCCTGGGTAAAGCTCCCAGCAGTAGGAGATGGGGTTCCCTGCTGGGGTGACCCTCTCTCATCTTAGCTTTCAACTTGTGAAAGCATTGGAGCTTTGGAAGAAAAAAGTGGGACAGCCACCTCCCCAGACACACACACACACACACACACACACACGCACACACACACACACACCCCTAATGCTGCTTAGGAAAAGAAATTCTTGCCAAAAATGGTGCTCATATCTGTAATTCCCAGGACAGGGATAGGGAGTTTGAAGCCAACCTGGCCAGCATAGTTAAACCCTGTCTCAACAAGAAAACGAAAAAAGAAAAAAGAAAAAGAAAGAAGGAAGAAAGGAAGGAAGGGAGGGAAGAACTGATCCCAGCAATGGAAAGGCAGAGGCAGGAGAAGCTCAGTGAGTTCGAGGCCAGCCTGGACTACATAGTGAGTTCCAGGACAGCCAGGGCTACACAGACCATGTCTCAAAAAGAAATAAATAAAATAAACAAATAAACAAACAAAGGAAAACCTTTCCTTTCCTTCTAGATGTTTTTCCTGGCCATAAAATGGCCTGACATCATCTTTCGTTTGTGTGTCTGCAGTTTTCCTGACCGTACCAGCCACAGCAGCAAAGAGAGTGCCCTTGGCTGACATTACATGGAGACTTCTCTCAATAAACTCCTTTCAAGACATCAGTCGGCTTTGTTTTTTTTTTTTTAATATTTACTTATTTATTATATGTAAGTATACTGTAGCTGTCTTCAGACACTCCAGAAGAGGGCATCAGATTTCGTTACAGATGGTTGTGAGCCACCATGTGGTTGCTGGGATTTGAACTCAGGACTTTTGGAAGAGCAGTCAGTGCTCTTAACCACTGAGCCATCTCTCCAGCCCAAAGAGATCAGTATTAAAATGCCAGTCCTGTGCCGGGCGTGGTGGCGCATGCCTTTAATCCCAGCACTCGGGAGGCAGAGGAAGGTGGATTTCTGAGTTCAAGGCCAGCCTGGTCTACAAAGTGAGTTCCAGGACAGCCAGGACTACACAGAGAAACCCTGTCTCAAAAAAAATAAAAAAAAATGCCAGTTCTTGAAAGATTCCTGGACTGCTGGTTTGGTGAGGAGAAAATTCCCACTTATGTCCTGCTTGCCCTCTCCACTTGAGTTATTCCGGTCTTCTCTTTCTTTGTCCTACACACGCACCAAGAAGACAATATGCCTTTGGGGTTCAATCAGAAAAGGGGAGCAAGAGAGAGCATCCAGGCTGCAGAGAAGGCTTAAGTGATTGTTCTGGTGTACTAACTGCTAACAGTGTTTAGTATGCGGGCAGTGTGCCCTCACTATAGACGGACTATCCCTGGAATATCATGTCACCCAGGGAGGAGGTGCTGCACACATCCCCATTTTATAAATCATGGCACAGAATGTCAGCCCAAGGAGGACCATGGCGTAAGACAGCTGCCCAGTGCTGACATTTTCTTTGCCTTTTTTTTTTTTTAAAAAAATAAGGTCTTATGTATTCTAGGCTGGCCTAGAACTCACTGTGTAGCCACTGATGATCCTTAGTTTTTGATTCTCCTGCATCTACTTCCCCAGCCCCAACACTGACATTCTGGAGTTGTACAGCCAGACCAAACACTAATCCTACCAGTACTAGACACTGAGCAGGCTGCCTAGAGATCCAGTGACTCGGTTTCCTTCTTTACACATTAGAGATGGCATTAGGACCTAGAGTTTATGTGAAGACTAAGATGAGACACAAAGTGCTGAGGAGAATTCCAGGTACGTCATCAACTTTATTTTATGACCTCCTTGGCTCAGCCGATCCAGGGTTAGACTGCAGTCCTAGCCACTAATGTCTCTGGCTCCTCCCTGGATGTGTCTGCAGTAAGATTCTAGGAAGCCCGGGGTGATGTGAATATCTACCTCTCTGCTCACACCGGCCTGGGGTTTCTCTCTCTTTCCCACCGGTACCCTCTGTTGGTGCTATGCTCCGTGCTGTGCTGTGCTCCTTGATGGGGAGGAGGGAGGGGTGTTCTCTGGCTCTTAGTTTGCATAATATTCTCTTCTCCGTCAGAATTGAGAAAGAAGCTTGTGGTCTGGTGACAGCAGCAGATGGGAGGAGCCATGACTCATCAGTGCTCTGCGGGAAGAGAGCAGGGTAGCCCTGGGAGGCAGTAAGACCCCAGCTCACCCCACCTCTGGCCAGGCCTCGAGAGGGCTTCTTGTAGGAGGAGGGAGGAAAATAGACTTTAGTCAAGCTGTGCTCCGGGAGCCTGAGGCAGTACATTAGCATTAATCTCAGGGTGGGGTGGGGTTAGCTAAACTAGCTTAGTAAAATTTTGTATTGCTAAACTCCAACTTTGGGGCTGGGGAGATAATTCAGTTGTTGCCATGCAAACATGAAGGACTGAATTCTATCCATGAACCCGTGTTAGATAGATAAATACATAGATAGATAGATAGATAGATAGATAGATAGATAGATAGATAGATAGATAGATAGATAGATAGGTTGTGAGCAAGAGAGAGATGGCTCTGGCCGGGTGTGGTGGCACACAGGTGGCTGTAAATCCAGCTCTAGGAACACCCTGCGCTGGCTTCTCCAGATATCTGTACTCAGATACACATACTCATATGCATAATTAAAATAAATTAAAAAAAAAAATCCAGGCATGGCGATCCAAACCTAGAATTCCCGTGTAAGGGAGGTAGAAACAGGTCGATCTAGGGCTGAACAAAATAAACTCCAACTTTACATTTAGAAGTAAAAACCAGTCGGGCAGTGGTGGCACACGCCTTTAATCCCAGCACTCAGGAAGCAGAGGCAGGCAGATTTCTGAGTTTGAGGGCAGCCTGGTCTACAGAGTGAGTTCCAGAACAGCCAGGACTACACAGAGAAACCCTGTCTCGAAAAACCAAACCAAACCAAACCAAACCAACCAAATAAACAAACAAAAAACCAACTATGTGTGGGGCTGGGGGTGGGTATAGCTCAGTAGTAGAATACTTGCCTGGTATTCACAGGCTCTGGATTCAACTCCAGCACCATAAAAATTTATTATTTATTCATTTGATAAAGTTATACAATGCATTATAAAAACGAATTGGTAATTATATATGTATTACATTCTAGATATTGATTCCTTATAAGATGTGTTATTTGCAGTTATTTTCTCTGGTTCTATGATTAGCCTATTATGCTGTTCATAGTGGGTTTTTTTTTCCTCTTTATTTTGTTTTTACTGAATTAAATGTCTTATGCATATAAAGAAAGTGTTCTACTGCTGACATACACATGCCCCCAGCCTGATAGGTTGTTTTTTGTTTTTTGGTTTTTTTTTTGGTTTTTCGAGACAGGGTTTCTCTGTATAGCCCTGGCTGTCCTGGAACTCACTTTGTAGACCAGGCTGGCCTCGAACTCAGAAATCCGCCTGCCTCTGCCTCCCGAGTGCTGGGATTAAAGGCGTGCGCCACCACGCCCGGCGGTTGTTTGTTTGAGATAAGGTCTCAGAGTAGACTTGAACTCAGTAAGTAGCCCAGGATGACCTAAAACTTCTTAGCCTCAACTCACCTTCCAGGCCCTAAGGTCTCTGGCATGTCCTACCATGGCCAGTTTATGATATGTTGGCTCTAGAAGCCAGGTCTTCACCTGTGCGAGGCAAGCACTTTCCCAACCATGCTTATCCCATGCCTGACTTCACTAGTTTGTGTGTATGGATACCCAGTTTCCCTGCTGTCAGTGTTGAGGACTATTCTCTTGCCCAGTGGATGGTTTTGGCATCCCTTCTAAAAAGTACATAATATTTATGAAGATTTATTTCTGGGTCTGCTATCCTATTCTACTGATTTATGTGTCTGCCTGTTTTGACTGAAGTTGGTTTACAGAAAAATTTCAAATTAAGAAGTATAAATTGGGCATAGTGTACATACTCTCAATTCCAGCATTTGGGAGGCTGATGCAGGCAGACTGAAGGTTTGAAGCAAGGGCTGGCCATATAGCTCTGTGATAGAACACTTGACAAATATGCATGGATTTAAGAAAATCAAGTTTGAGGCCAGCACAAACTACAAAAGCAAGCATAAGCTCTCCAGGGTTTTGTATTTTGTTTTGCTTTGTTGTTTGTAGGTCAGGTTAGTCTCTTTTTATAATTTATTATTTTTATTTTATATTCATTGGTGTTCTGCCCGAATGTATGTCTGTGTGAAGGTGTCAGAAGCCCTGAAACTGGAGTTACAGACAGGTATGAGCTGCTATGTGCGTGCTTGGAGATGAACCTGGATTGTCTGGAAGATCAGCCAGAGCCCATAAATGTAATATATATATATATATATATATATATATTACCTGGCTTCTTTGTTCCCCAAAACAACCACTCTGAGACTGGATTATTATGAATAAATCCTTAGGCCAATAGCTTTGGCACATTTCTGCTAGCTCATAACTCAACTAACTGTCCTGTGTTAACTAGCCTAAGCCAAGCCATACAGCTAGTTACCTATCCTTCAGTTTCACGTGACTGTCTCCATTAGAGCTCTGGGGCAATTTTCCTGCGTATCTGACTCTATCCCAGAAACCCTCTTTACCAGAACTAACTTCTACCTCCTTATTTCTTGCCTAAACTCATAGGCCAACAGCCTTTTATTGACAGGTAAAGCTTCCACACATTGCACAAGAGATTTCCTCTGCATTTAACTGCTGAACCATCTCCCCAGCCCCTGAAGTTTTGCTCTTAAGACAGGGACTCACACACACACACACACACACACACAGAGAGAGAGAGAGAGAGAGAGAGAGAGAGAGAGAGAGAGAGAGAGAGATTTACTTGAACTCTTGCCATTCCTGCTTCCACCTCATGGGGGATTATAGGCTTGCACCACCATACCACAGCTTCCATTTTTGTATGGATTTTAGTACATTCTACAAAGCAGAACAACCGTGACTTTGAGGGAGGCTGCAAGCAGAGGCAGCAGCATTGAGTTCTAACCCTTACTTAGAACAGAAGCTCTTAGGGTAGCTGGAGCCCCTGAAGTCGAGCAAATGTAAGGTAGCAGATGGTGAGTGCCCCAAAGGAATCCACAGGAACACTGGTGGGAAGAATTTATATCCAGGCAGTCTTGGTGCACGCCTTTAATCCCAGCACTCAGGACACAGAGGCAGGAGGATCTCTGAGTTCAAGGCCAGCCTGGTCTACAGAGTGAGTTCCAGGACAGCCGGGGCTACACAGAGAAACCCTGTCTCAAAAACCAAACCAAACCAAACCAAAGTCCAAGAGGAAGAACACACATTGACCTGTATGTGGTGGTCATGCCTGGAATGGGGAGGGACAGTTAGAATCACCGAGGATTTTAGTGACATGCCTTTTAAGGATAACAGATACAAAAGATTGCTGGGGTTTAGCTGTAACGTAGGGACTAAGTCTAAAGAAGAGATTTAATATTAACCATGTGCACTGCCCTCTCTCTTATACTCTTGATAGTAAGACACCAGCGGATCAGGCATGGACAGATTGAGGTGGAAAGCTGAGCGGGCCTGGCGTTTGGCTTAACCTTTTATGATGGAGCCTGGAGAAGACCACCCCCCACTCCCATTCCCAAAGCACAGGAGAAACCCTGAAGTGATTCCTTGTCCCTGGTCTCCTTCAAGATGGCAGCAAAGGAAGCAACCAGTGTTCAGTTAAGGTGAGGAGCAGGACAGAATTCGGGGTGGGATAGTTTCCTTGCTGTGAATTCCTGTCCCAGCAGGCACAGAAGAAAGATGTGAGAAAGGAAGCATGAACAAGCACCAAATGCTGTCATCAGTGGAAAAAGGAGGTGGCTTCGTGGAGGCACTGCCACATTAGCTTCTATAGAAAAGGAGTGGTGGAGCTTGCTGCAGTGAGTCAGGGACCTTAAGGACCTGTGGTGTCAAGTTGAGCACCTTGGAAATAGACCTCCTGCCTGCATGTGCGTCAGATCCCCTGGAACTGGATCTGCTGCCACCTGGGAGCTGGGAATTAAACCCGGGTCCTCTGGAAGAGCAGCCAGTGCTTCGAAGAGCTGAGCCATCTCTCCAGCTCCTGACTATAGCATTTAAGGAAGATTAGTGTGAGACAGTAAGTAGAAGGAGAGAACTAACTCCTGCAAGTTGTCCTTTGTCTTCCCTGCTAAAGGGACACCTTCAGACACTACACTAAAGCATAACAAAGAAGAAAAAGAATCGCACAGGAGTATGAACGGCAAAGGGGAGGGTCGCTCGGGACCATTTAAAAAGCATTGGTCACTGTGGTGGTTTGTACATGCTTGGTCCGAGGAATGGCACTGTTTGGAGGTGTGGCCTTGTTGGAGGAAATGTGTCACTATGGGTGTGGGTTTTAAAACTCGCATCCTAACTGCCTGGAAGCTAGTCTTCTCCTAGCAGACCTCCATGAAGATGTAGAACTCTCAGCTCCTCCAGCACCATGTCTGCCTGCCTGGATGCTGCCATGCTTCCACCTTGATAATAAGGGACTGAACCTCTGAACCTGTAAGCCAACCCCAATTAAATGTCCTTATATATATATATATCACACTTATAGATAACTGAGTGAGGCATTCTGATTCTCCTGTTGACAACTCCCAAATTTTGGAATTATGGTCTGTGTGTGTGTGTTGTATGCACATGCATGTGTATTTTTATGTGGGTGGATGGGTATGCTCATGAATACACTGCAGAGACCAGAGGAAGAATCTGGTACTGTGCTCTATCACTTCCTGCTTTAGTCCTCTGAATAGACTGTGGTCCCCAAGCCCCACCCTCCCTCCGGCCTCTGACCCACTCGGCGGGCGGGCGGCGGAAGCACCTGAACTACAGACACTTGCACAATCGCGGCGGCAGCACCTGAACTACAGACACTTGCACAATCGCGGCGGAAGCACCTGAAC